>NC_056748.1:533104791-533142291 GCF_019279795.1 Protopterus annectens
TTAACATGTGGAATACAGCTGTGATACTACATCATTATATTCATGAATGAATACAGTGTGCATCTACATCATTAGTTACTGGAAGGGAATACATCATTATATGTCATTACACAGTGTGGAAGCTGACAGGTGAGTGCATACTACATCATTATATGCCATTACACAGTGTGGAAGCTGACAGCTGGGAGTGCACACTACACCATTATATGTCATTACACAGTGTGGAAGCTGACAGGTGTGTGTGCATACTACATCATTATATGTCATTACACAGTGTGGAAGCTGACAGCTGGGAGTGCATACTACATCATTATATGTCATTACACAGTGTGGAAGCTGACAGGTGTGTGTGCATACTACATCATTATATGTCATTACACAGTGTGGAAGCTGACAGCTGGGAGTGCATACTACATCATTATATGTCATTACACAGTGTGGAAGCTGACAGGTGTGTGTGCATACTACATCATTATATGTCATTACACAGTGTGGAAGCTGACAGCTGGGAGTGCATACTACATCATTATATGTCATTACACAGTGTGGAAGCTGACAGCTGGGAGTGCATACTACATCATTATATGTCATTACACAGTGTGGAAGCTGACAGCTGGGAGTGCATACTACATCATTATATGTCATTACACAGTGTGGAAGCTGACAGGTGTGTGTGCATACTACATCATTATATGTCATTACACAGTGTGGAAGCTGACAGGTGTGTGTGCATACTACATCATTATATGTCATTACACAGTGTGGAAGCTGACAGGTGGGAGTGCATACTACACCATT
The DNA here is from genome assembly GCF_019279795.1 of Protopterus annectens. Taxonomy (NCBI): domain Eukaryota; kingdom Metazoa; phylum Chordata; order Ceratodontiformes; family Protopteridae; genus Protopterus; species Protopterus annectens. The sequence continues at coordinate 533,105,590 of NC_056748.1, forward strand.
ATATGTCATTACACAGTGTGGAAGCTGACAGCTGGGAGTGCACACTACATCATTATATGTCATTACACAGTGTGGAAGCTGACAGGTGTGTGTGCATACTACATCATTATATGTCATTACACAGTGTGGAAGCTGACAGCTGGGAGTGCATACTACATCATTATATGTCATTACACAGTGTGGAAGCTGACAGCTGGGAGTGCATACTACATCATTATATGTCATTACACAGTGTGGAAGCTGACAGGTGTGTGTGCATACTACATCATTATATGTCATTATACAGTGTGGAAGCTGACAGCTGTGTGCATACTACATCATTATATGTCATTACACAGTGTGAAAGCTGACAGCTGGGAGTGCATACTACATCATTATATGTCATTACACAGTGTGGAAGATGACAGCTGGGAGTGCATACTACATCATTATATGTCATTACACAGTGTGGAAGCTGACAGGTGTGTGTGCATACTACATAATTGTATGTCATTACACAGTGTGGAATCTGACAGCTGTGAGTGCATACTACATCATTATACGTCATTACACAGTGTGGAAGCGGACAGCTGGGTGTGCATACTACATCATTATATGTCATTACACAGTGTGGAAGCTGACAGCTGGGAGTGCATACTACATCATTATATGTCATTACACAGTGTGGAAGCTGACAGGTGTGTGCGCACACTACATCATTATATGTCATTACATAGTGTGGAAGCAGACAGCTGGGAGTGCATACTACATCATTATATGTCATTACATAGTGTGGAAGCTGACAGGTGGGAGTGCATACTACATCATTATATGTCATTACACAGTGTGGAAGCCAACAGCTGGGAGTGCATACTACATCATTATATGTCATTACACAGTGTGGAAGCTGACAGCTGGGAGTGCATACTACATCATTATATGTCATTACACAGTGTGGAAGCTGACAGGTGTGTTGCATACTACATCATTATATGTCATTACACAGTGTGGAAGCTGACAGGTGTGTGTGCATACTACATCATTATATGTCATTACACAGTGTGGAAGCTGACAGGTGTGTGTGCATACTACATCATTATATGTCATTACACAGTGTGGAAGCTGACAGCTGGGAGTGCATACTACATCATTATATGTCATTACACAGTGTGGAAGCTGACAGCTGGGAGTGCATACTACATCATTATATGTCATTACACAGTGTGGAAGCTGACAGCTGGGAGTGCATACTACATCATTATATGTCATTACACAGTGTGGAAGCTGACAGGTGTGTGTGCATACTACATCATTATATGTCATTACACAGTGTGGAAGCTGACAGCTGGGAGTGCATACTACATCATTATATGTCATTACACAGTGTGGAAGCTGACAGCTGGGAGTGCATACTACATCATTATATGTCATTATACAGTGTGGAACCTGAAAGTGTGTGTGCATACTACATCATTATATGTCATTACACAGTGTGGAAGCTAACAGGAGTGTGTGCATACTACATCATTATATGTCATTACACAGTGTGGAAGCTGACAGCTGGGAGTGCATACTACATCATTATATGTCATTACACAGTGTGGAAGCTAACAGGTGTGTGTGCATTCTACATCATTATATGTCATTACACAGTGTGGAAGCTGACAGGTGTGTGCATACTACATCATTATATGTCATTACACAGTGTGGAACCTGACAGGTGTGTGTGCATACTACATCATTATATGTCATTACACAGTGTGGAAGCTAACAGGTGTGTGCATACTACATCATTATATGTCATTACACAGTGTGGAAGCTGACAGGTGGGAGTGCATACTACATCATTATATGTCATTACACAGTGTGGAAGCTGACAGGTGTGTGTGCATACTACATCAGTATATGTCATTACACAGTGTGGAAGCTGACAGGTGTGGGTGCATACTACATCATTATATGTCATTACACAGTGTGGAAGCTGACAGCTGGAAGTGCATACTACATCATTATATGTCATTACACAGTGTGGAAGCTGACAGGTGTGTGTGCATACTACATCATTATATGTCATTACACAGTGTGGAAGCTGACAGGTGTGTGTGCATACTACATCATTATATGTCATTACACAGTGTGGAAGCTGACAGCTGGGAGTGCATACTACATCATTATATGTCATTACACAGTGTGGAAGCTGACAGCTGGGAGTGCATACTACATCATTATATGTCATTACACAGTGTGGAAGCTGACAGGTGTGTGTGCATACTACATCATTATATGTCATTACACAGTGTGGAAGCTAACAGCTGGGAGTGCATACTACATCATTATATGTCATTACACAGTGTGGAAGCTGACAGGTGTGTGTGCATACTACATCATTATATGTCATTACACAGTGTGGAAGCTGACAGCTGGGAGTGCATACTACATCATTATATGTCATTACACAGTGTGGAAGCTGACAGGTGGGAGTGCATACTACATCATTATATGTCCTTACACAGTGTGGAAGCTGACAGGTGTGTGTGCATACTACATCATTATATGTCATTACACAGTGTGGAAGCTCACAGCTGTGTGTGCATACTACATCATTATATGTCATTACACAGTGTGGAAGCTGACAGGTGTGTGTGCATACTACATCATTATATGTCATTACACAGTGTGGAAGCTGACAGCTGGGAGTGCATACTACATCATTATATGTCATTACACAGTGTGGAAGCTGACAGGTGGGAGTGCATACTACATCATTATATGTCATTACACAGTGTGGAAGCTGACAGCTGGGAGTGCATACTACATCATTATATGTCATTACACAGTGTGGAAGCTGACAGGTGTGTGTGCATACTACATCATTATATGTCATTACACAGTGTGGAAGCTGACAGCTGGGAGTGCATACTACATCATTATATGTCATTACACAGTGTGGAAGCTGACAGGTGTGTGCGCACACTACATCATTATATGTCATTACATAGTGTGGAAGCTGACAGCTGGGAGTGCATACTACATCATTATATGTCATTACACAGTGTGGAAGCTGACAGGTGTGTGTGCATACTACATAATTATATGTCATTATACAGTGTGGGAAGCTGACAGGTGTGTGTGCATACTACATCACTATATATCATTACACAGTGTGGAAGCTGACAGCTGGGAGTGCATACTACATCATTATATGTAATTACACAGTGTGGAAGCTGGCAGATGTGTGTGCATACTACATAATTATATGTCATTAAACAGTGTGGAAGCTGACAGGTGTGTGCATACTACATCATTATATGTCATTACACAGTGTGAAAGCTGACAGCTGGGAGTGCATACTACATCATTATATGTCATTACACAGTGTGGAAGCTGGCAGGTGTGTGTGCATACTACATCATTATATGTCATTACACAGTGTGGAAGCTGACAGCTGGGAGTGCATACTACATCATTATATGTCATTACACAGTGTGGAAGCTGACAGCTGGGAGTGCATACTACATCATTATATGTCATTACACAGTGTGGAAGCTGACAGCTGGGAGTGCATACTACATCATTATATGTCATTACACAGTGTGGAAGCTGACAGGTGTGTGTGCATACTACATCATTATATGTCATTACACAGTGTGGAAGCTGACAGGTGTGTGTGCATACTACATCATTATATGTCATTACACAGTGTGGAAGCTGACAGCTGGGAGTGCATACTACATCATTATATGTCATTACAGAGTTTGGAAGCTCACAGTTGTGTGCGCCTACTACAGCATTATATGTCATTACACAGTGTGGAAGCTGACAGCTGTGTGTGCATACTACATCATTATATGTCATTACACAGTGTGGAAGCTGACAGGTGTGTGTGCATACTACATCATTATATGTCATTACACAGTGTGGAAGCTGACAGCTGGGAGCGCATACTACATTATTATATGTCATTACATAGTGTGGAAGCTCACAGGTGTGTGTGCATACTACATCATTATATGTCATTGCACAGTGTGGAAGCTGACAGGTGTGTGTGCATACTACATTATTATATGTCATTACACAGTGTGGAAGCTAACAGCTGTGCGTGCATACTACATCATTATATGTCATTACACAGTGTGGAAGCTGACAGCTGTGTGCATACAACATAATAATATGTCATTACAGAGTGTGGAAGCTAACAGGACTGTTTGCATACTACATGATTATATGTCATTACACAGTGTGGAAGCTGACAGCTGGGAGTGCATACTACATCATTATATGTCATTACACAGTGTGGAAGCTGACAGGTGGGAGTGCATACTACATCATTATATGTCATTACACAGTGTGGAAGCTGACAGCTGTAAGTGCATACTACATCATTATATGTCAATACACAGTGTGGAAGCTGACAGCTGGGAGTGCATACTACATCATTATATGTCATTACACAGTGTGGAAGCTGACAGGTGTGTGTGCATACTACATCATTATATGTCATTACACAGTGTGGAAGCTGACATCTGTGAGTGCATACTACATCATTATATGTCATTACACAGTGTGGAAGCTGACAGGTGTGTGTGCATACTACATAATTATATGTCATTACACAGTGTGGAAGCTGACAGGTGTGTGCATACTACATCATTATATGTCATTACACAGTGTGAAAGCTGACAGCTGGGAGTGCATACTACATCATTATATGTCATTACACAGTGTGGAAGCTGACAGGTGGGAGTGCATACTACATCATTATATGTCATTACACAGTGTGGAAGATGACAGCTGGGAGTGCATACTACATCATTATATGTCATTACACATTGTGGAAGCTGGCAGGTGTGTGTGCATACTACATCATTATATGTCATTACACAGTGCGGAAGCTGACAGCTGTGTGCATACTACATAATTATATGTCATTACACAGTGTGGAAGCTGACAGGTGTGTGCATACTACATCATTATATGTCATTACACAGTGTGGAAGCTGACAGCTGTGTGTGCATACTACATAATTATATGTCATTACACAGTGTGGAAGCTGACAGGTGTGTGCATACTACATCATTATATGTCATTACACAGTGTGGAAGCTGACAGGTGTGTGCATACTACATCATTATATGTCATTACACAGTGTGGAAGCTGACAGGTGTGCGTGCATACTACATAATTATATGTCATTACACAGTGTGGAAGCTGACAGGTGTGTGCATACTACATCATTATATACACAGTGTGGAAGCTGCAAGCTGGGAGTGCATACTACATCATTATATGTCAATACACAGTGTGGAAGCTGACAGCTGTGAGTGCATACTACATCATTATATGTCATTACACAGTGTGGAAGCTGACAGGTGTGTGTGCATACTACATCATTATATGTCATTACACAGTGAGGGATCTGACAGCTGTGCGTGCATACTACATCAGTATATGTCATTACACAGTGTGGAAGCTGACAGCTGGGAGTGTGCATACTACATCATTATATGTCATTACACAGTGTGGAAGCTGACAGGTGGGAGTGCATACTACACCATTATATGTCATTACACAGTGTGGAAGCTGACAGCTGGGAGTGCACACTACATCATTATATGTCATTACACAGTGTGGAAGCTGACAGGTGGGAGTGCATACTACATCATTATATGTCCTTACACAGTGTGGAAGCTGACAGGTGTGTGTGCATACTACATCATTATATGTCATTACACAGTGTGGAAGCTGACAGCTGGGAGTGCATACTACATCATTATACGTCATAACACAGTGTGGAAGCTGACAGCTGGGAGTGCATACTACATCATTATATGTCATTACACAGTGCGGACGCTGACAGGTGTATGTGCATACTACATCATTATATGTCATTACTCAGTGTGGAAGCTGACAGCTGGGAGTGCATACTACATCATTATATGTCATTACAGAGTGTGGAAGCTGACAGGTGTGTGTGCATACTACATCATTATATGTCATTACACAGTGTGGAAGCTGACAGGTGTGTGTGCATACTACATCATTATATGTCATTACACAGTGTGGAAGCTGACAGCTAGGAGTGCATACTACATTATTATATGTCATTACACAGTGTGTAAGCTGACAGCTGGAAGTGCATACTACATCATTATATGTCATTACACAGTGTGGAAGCTGACAGGTGTGTGTGCATACTACATCATTATATGTCATTACACAGTGTGTAAGCTGACAGCTGGAAGTGCATACTACATCATTATATGTCATTACACAGTGTGGAAGCTGACAGCTGGGAGTGCATACTACATCATTATATGTCATTACACAGTGTGGAAGCTGACAGCTGGGAGTGCATACTACATCATTATATGTCATTACACAGTGTGGAAGCTGACAGCTGGGAGTGCATACCACATCATTATATGTCATTACACAGTGTGGAAGCTGACAGCTGGGAGTGCATACTACATCATTATATGTCATTACACAGTGTGGAAGCTGACAGGTGTGTGTGCATACTACATCATTATATGTCATTACACAGTGTGGAAGCTGACAGGTGTGTGTGCATACTACATCATTATATGTCATTACACAGTGTGGAAGCTGACAGCTGGGAGTGCATACTACATCATTATATGTCATTACACAGTGTGGAAGCTGACAGGTGTGTGTGCATACTACATCATTATATGTCATTACACAGTGTGGAAGCTGACAGCTGGGAGTGCATACTACATCATTATATGTCATTACACAGTGTGGAAGCTGACAGCTGAGTGCATACTACATCATTATATGTCATTACACAGTGTGGAAGCTGACAGGTGTGTGTGCATACTACATCATTATATGTCATTACACAGTGTGGAAGCTGACAGCTGGGAGTGCATACTACATCATTATATGTCATTACACAGTGTGGAAGCTGACATGTGTGTGTGCATACTACATCATTATATGTCATTACACAGTGTGGAAGCTGACAGCTGGGAGTGCATACTACATCATTATATGTCATTACACAGTGTGGAAGCTGACAGCTGGGAGTGCATACTACATCATTATATGTCATTACACAGTGTGGAAGCTGACAGGTGTGTGTGCATACTACATCATTATATGTCATTACACAGTGTGGAAGCTGACAGGTGTGTGTGCATACTACATCATTATATGTCATTACACAGTGTGGAAGCTGACAGCTGGGAGTGCATACTACATCATTATATGTCATTACACAGTGTGGAAGCTGACAGCTTGGAGTGCATACTACAACATTATATGTCATTACACAGTGTGGAAGCTGACAGGTGTGTTGCATACTACATCATTATATGTCATTACACAGTGTGGAAGCTGACAGCTGTGAGTGCATACTACATCATTATATGTCATTACACAGTGTGGAAGCTGACAGGTGTGTGTGCATACTACATCATTATATGTCATTACACAGTGTGGAAGCTGACATCTGTGAGTGCATACTACATCATTATATGTCATTAAACAGTGTGGAAGCTGACAGGTGTGTGCATACTACATCATTATATGTCATTACACAGTGTGGAAGCTGACAGGTGTGTGTGCATGCTACATCATTATATGTCATTACACAGTGTGGAAGCTGACAGCTGTGAGTGCATACTACATCATTATATGTCATTACACAGTGTGGAAGCTGACAGCTGGGAGTGCATACTACATCATTATATGTCATTACACAGTGTGGAAGCTGACAGGTGTGTGTGCATACTACATCATTATATGTCATTACACAGTGTGGAAGCTGACAGGTGTGTGTGCATACTACATCATTATATGTCATTACACAGTGTGGAAGCTGACAGCTGGGAGTGCATACTACATCATTATATGTCATTACACAGTGTGGAAGCTGACAGGTGTGTGTGCATACTACATCATTATATGTCATTACACAGTGTGGAAGCTGACAGGTGTGCGTGCATACTACACCATTATATGTCATTACACAGTGTGGAAGCTGACAGCTGGGAGTGCATACTACATCATTATATGTCATTACTCAGTGTGGAAGCTGACAGCTGGGAGTGCATACTACATCATTATATGTCATTACAGAGTTTGGAAGCTGACAGGTGTGTGTGCATACTACATCATTATATGTCATTACACAGTGTGGAAGCTGACAGGTGTGTGTGCATACTACATCATTATATGTCATTACACAGTGTGTAAGCTGACAGCTGGAAGTCCATACTACATCATTATATGTCATTACACAGTGTGGAAGCTGACAGGTGTGTGTGCATACTACATCATTATATGTCATTATACAGTGTGGAAGCTGACAGGTGTGTGTGCATACTACATCACTATATGTCATTACACAGTGTGGAAGCTGACAGGTGTGTGTGTATACTACATAATTATATGTCATTACACAGTGTGGAAGCTGACAGGTGTGTGCATACTACATCATTATATGTCATTACACAGTGTGAAAGCTGACAGCAGGGAGTGCATACTACATCATTATATGTCATTACACAGTGTGGAAGATGACAGCTGGGAGTGCATACTACATCATTATATGTCATTACACATTGTGGAAGCTGGCAGGTGTGTGTGCATACTACATCATTATATGTCATTACACAGTGCGGAAGCTGACAGCTGGGAGTGCATACTACATCATGATATGTCATTACACAGTGTGGAAGCTGACAGCTGGGAGTGCATACTACATCATTATATGTCATTACACAGTGTGGAAGCTGACAGCTGGGAGTGCATACTACATCATTATATGTCATTACACAGTGTGGAAGCTGACAGGTGTGTGTGCATACTACATCATTATATGTCATTACACAGTGTGGAAGCTGACAGCTGGGAGTGCATACTACATCATTATATGTCATTACACAGTGTGGAAGCTGACAGGTGTGTGTGCATACTACATCATTATATGTCATTACACAGTGTGGAAGCTGACAGCTGGGAGTGCATACTACATCATTATATGTCATTACACAGTGTGGAAGCTGACAGCTGGGAGTGCATACTACATCATTATATGTCATTACACAGTGTGGAAGCTGACAGGTGTGTGTGCATACTACATCATTATATGTCATTACACAGTGTGGAAGCTGACAGCTGGGAGTGCATACTACATCATTATATGTCATTACACAGTGTGGAAGCTGACAGGTGGGAGTGCATACTACATCATTATATGTCATTACACAGTGTGGAAGCTGACAGCTGGGAGTGCATACTACATCATTATATGTCATTACACAGTGTGGAAGCTGACAGGTGTGTGTGCATACTACATCATTATATGTCATTACACAGTGTGGAAGCTGACAGGTGTGTGTGCATACTACATCATTATATGTCATTACACAGTGTGGAAGCTGACAGGTGTGTGTGCATACTACATCATTATATGTCATTACACAGTGTGGAAGCTGACAGCTGGGAGTGCATACTACATCATTATATGTCATTACACAGTGTGGAAGCTGACAGGTGGGTGCATACTACATAATTATATGTCATTACACAGTGTGGAAGCTGACAGGTGTGTGCATACTACATAATTATATGTCATTAAACAGTGTGGAAGCTGACAGGTGTGTGCATACTACATCATTATATGTCATTACACAGTGTGGAAGCTGACACAGTGTGAGTGCATACTACATCATTATATGTCATTACACAGTGTGGAAGCTGACAGCTGTGAGTGCATACTACATCATTATATGTCATTACACAGTGTGGAAGCTGACAGGTGTGTGTGCATACTACATCATTATATGTCATTACACAGTGTGGAAGCTGACAGGTGTGTGTGCATACTACATCATTATATGTCATTACACAGTGTGGAAGCTGACAGGTGTGTGTGCATACTACATCATTATATGTCATTACACAGTGTGGAAGCTGACAGCTGTGAGTGCATACTACATCATTATATGTCATTACACAGTGTGGAAGCTGACAGGTGGGAGTGCATACTACATCATTATATGTCATTACACAGTGTGGAAGCTGACAGCTGGGAGTGCATACTACATCATTATATGTCATTACACAGTGTGGAAGCTGACAGGTGGGAGTGCATACTACATCATTATATGTCATTACACAGTGTGGAAGCTGACAGCTGGGAGTGCATACTACATCATTATATGTCATTACACAGTGTGGAAGCTGACAGGTGTGTGTGCATACTACATCATTATATGTCATTACACAGTGTGGAAGCTGACAGGTGTGTGTGCATACTACATCATTATATGTCATTACACAGTGTGGAAGCTGACAGCTGTGAGTGCATACTACATCATTATATGTCATTACACAGTGTGGAAGCTGACAGCTGGGTGTGCATACTACATCATTATATGTCATTACACAGTGTGGAAGCTGACAGGTGTGTGTGCATACTACATCATTATATGTCATTACACAGTGCGGTAGCTGACAGCCGTCTGTGCATACTACATCATTATATGACATTACACAGTGTGGAAGCTGACAGGTGTGTGTGCATACTACATCATTATATGTCATTACACAGTGTGGAAGCTGACAGCTGGGAGTGCACACTACATCATTATATGTCATTACACAGTGTGGAAGCTGACAGCTGTGAGTGCATACTACATCATTATATGTCATTACACAGTGTGGAAGCTGACAGGTGTGTGTGCATACTACATCATTATATGTCATTACACAGTGTGGAAGCTGACAGGTGTGTGTGCATACTACATCATTATATGTCATTACACAGTGTGGAAGCTGACAGGTGTGTGTGCATACTACATCATTATATGTCATTACACAGTGTGGAAGCTGACAGCTGTGAGTGCATACTACATCATTATATGTCATTACACAGTGTGGAAGCTGACAGGTGGGAGTGCATACTACATCATTATATGGCATTACAAAGTGTGGAAGCTGACAGCTGCGAGTGCACACTACACCATTATATGTCATTACACAGTGTGGAAGCTGACAGGTGGGAGTGCATACTACATCATTATATGTCATTACACAGTGTGGAAGCTGACAGCTGGGAGTGCATACTACATCATTATATGTCATTACACAGTGTGGAAGCTGACAGGTGTTTGTGCATACTACATCATTATATGTAATTACACAGTGTGGAAGCTGACAGGTGTGTGTGCATACTACATCATTATATGTCATTACACAGTGTGGAAGCTGACAGCTGGGAGTGCATACTACATCATTATATGTCATTACACAGTGTGGAAGCTGACAGGTGGGAGTGCATACTACATCATTATATGTCATTACACAGTGTGGAAGCTGACAGCTGGGAGTGCATACTACATCATTATATGTCATTACACAGTGTGGAAGCTGACAGGTGTGTGTGCATACTACATCATTATATGTCATTACACAGTGTGGAAGCTGACAGCTGCGAGTGCACACTACACCATTATATGTCATTACACAGTGTGGAAGCTGACAGGTGGGAGTGCATACTACATCATTATATGTCATTACACAGTGTGGAAGCTGACAGCTGGGAGTGCATACTACATCATTATATGTCATTACACAGTGTGGAAGCTGACAGGTGGGAGTGCATACTACATCATTATATGTCCTTACACAGTGTGGAAGCTGACAGGTGTGTGTGCATACTACATCATTATATGTCATTACACAGTGTGGAAGCTGACAGGTGTGTGTGCATACTACATCATTATATGTCATTACACAGTGTGGAAGCTGACAGCTGGGAGTGCATACTACATCATTATATGTCATTACACAGTGTGGAAGCTGACAGGTGGGAGTGCATACTACATCATTATATGTCCTTACACAGTGTGGAAGCTGACAGGTGTGTGTGCATACTACATCATTATATGTCATTACACAGTGTTGAAGCTGACAGCTGTGTGCATACTACATCATTATATGTCATTACACAGTGTGGAAGCTGACAGGTGTGTGTGCATACTACATCATTATATGTCATTACACAGTGTGGAAGCTGACAGGTGTGTGTGCATACTACATCATTATATGTCATTACACAGTGTGGAAGCTGACAGGTGTGTGTGCATACTACATCATTATATGTCATTACACAGTGTGGAAGCTGACAGCTGGGAGTGCATACTACATCATTATATGTCATTACACAGTGTGGAATCTGACAGCTGGGAGTGCATACTACATCATTATACGTCATTACACAGTGTGGAAGCGGACAGCTGGGAGTGCATACTACATCATTATACGTCATTACACAGTGTGGAAGCTGACAGGTGTGTGTGCACACTACATCATTATATGTCATTACACAGTGTGGAAGCGGACAGCTGGGAGTGCACACTACATCATTATATGTCATTACACAGTGTGGAAGCTGAGAGGTGGGAGTGCATACTACATCATTATATGTCATTACATAGTGTGGAAGCTGACAGGTGGGAGTGCATACTACATCATTATATGTCATTACACAGTGTGGAAGCTGACAGCTGTGAGTGCATACTACATCATTATATGTCATTACACAGTGTGGAAGCTGACAGCTGGGAGTGCATACTACATCATTATATGTCATTGCACAGTGTGGAAGCTGACAGGTGTGTGTGCCTACTACATCATTATATGTCATTACACAGTGCGGAAGCTGACAGTTGGGAGTGCATACTACATCATTATATGTCATTACACAGTGTGGAAGCTGACAGGTGGGAGTGCATACTACATCATTATATATCAATACACAGTGTGGAAGCTGACAGCTGGGAGTGCATACTACATCATTATACTTCATTACACCGTGTGGAAGCTGACAGCTGAGAGTGCATACTACATCATTATATGTCATTACACAGTGTGGAAGCTGACGTGTGTGTGCATACTACATCATTCTATGTCATTACACAGTGTGGAAGCTGGCAGGTGTGTGTGCATACTACATAATTATATGTCATTACACAGTGTGGGAGCTGACAGCTTTGAGTGCATACTACATCATTATATGTCATTACACAGTGTGGAAGCTGACAGGTGTGTGTGCATACTACATCATTATATGTCATTACACAGTGTGGAAGCTGACAGGTGTGTGTGCATACTACATCATTATATGTCATTACACAGTGTGGAAGCTGACAGCTGGGAGTGCATACTACACCATTATATGTCATTACACAGTGTGGAAGCTGACAGGTGGGAGTGCATACTACATCATTATATGTCATTACACAATGTGGAAGCTGACAGCTGGGAGTGCATACTACATCATTATATGTCATTACACAGTGTGGAAGCTGACAGGTGTGTTGCATACTACATCATTATATGTCATTACACAATGTGGAAGCTGACAGGTGAGTGTGCATACTACATCATTATATGTCATTACACAGTGTGGAAGATGACAGGTGTGTGTGCATGCTACATAATTATATGTCATTACACAGTGTGGGAGCTGACAGCTTTGAGTGCATACTACATCATTATATGTCATTACACAGTGTGGAAGCTGACAGGTGTGTGTGCATACTACATCATTATATGTCATTACACAGTGTGTAAGCTGACAGCTGGAAGTGCATACTACATCATTATATGTCATTACACAGTGTGGAAGCTGACAGGTGTGTGTGCATACTACATCATTATATGTCATTATACAGTGTGGAAGCTGACAGGTGTGTGTGCATACTACATCACTATATATCATTACACAGTGTGGAAGCTGACAGGTGTGTGTGTGTGTATACTACATAATTATATGTCATTACACAGTGTGGAAGCTGACAGGTGTGTGCATACTACATCATTATATGTCATAACACAGTGTGAAAGCTGACAGCTGGGAGTGCATACTACTTCATTATATGTCATTACACATTGTGGAAGCTGGCAGATGTGTGTGCATACTACATCATTATATGTCATTACACAGTGCAGAAGCTGACAGCTGGGAGTGCATACTACATCATTATATGTCATTACACAGTGTGGAAGCTGACAGCTGGGAGTGCATACTAAATCATTATATGTCATTACACACTTTGGAAGCTGATAGGTGTGTGTGCATACTACATCATTATATGTCATTACACAGTGTGGAAGCTGACAGGTGTGTGTGAGTACTACATCATTATATGGCATTACACAGTGTGGAAGCTGACAGCTGGGAGTGCATACTACATCATTATATGTAATTACACAGTGTGGAAGCCGACAGCTGGGAGTGCATACTACATCATTATATGTCATTACACAGTGTGGAAGCTGACAGCTGGGAGTGCACACTACATCAATATATGTCATTACACAGTGTGGAAGCTGACAGGTGTGTTGCATACTACATCATTATATGTCATTACACAGTGTGGAAGCTGACAGGTGTGTGTGCATACTATATCATTATATGTCATTACACAGTGTGGAAGCTGACAGCTAGGAGTGCATACTACATCATTATATATCATTACACAGTGTGGAAGCTGACAGGTGTGTGTGCATACTACATCATTATATGTCATTACACAGTGTGGAAGCAGACAGGTGTGTGTGCATACTACATAATTGTATGTCATTACACAGTGTGGAAGCTGACAGCTGGGAGTGCATACTACATCATTATATGTCATTACACAGTGTGGAAGCAGACAGCTGGGAGTGCACACTACATCATTATATGTCATTACACAGTGTGGAAGCTGAGAGGTGGGAGTGCATACTACATCATTATATGTCATTACACAGTGTGGAAGCCAACAGCTGGGAGTGTATACTACATCATTATATGTCATTACACAGTGTGGAAGCTGACAGCTGGGAGTGCATACTACATCATTATATGTCATTGCACAGTGTGGAAGCTGACAGGTGTGTGTGCAGTCTACATCATTATATGTCATTACACATTGTGGAAGCTGGCAGGTGTGTGTGCATACTACATCATTATATGTCATTACACAGTGCGGAAGCTGACAGCTGGGAGTGCATACTACATCATTATATGTCATTACACAGTGCGGAAGCTGACAGCTGGGACTGCATACTACGTCATTATACGTCATTACACAGTGTGGAAGCTGACAGCTGGGTGTGCATACTACATCATTATATGTCATTACACAGTGTGGAAGCTGACAGCTGGGAGTGCATACTAAATCATTATATGTCATTACACAGTGTGGAAGCTGACAGCTGGGAGTGCATACTACATCATTATATGTCATTACACAGTGTGGAAGCTGACAGGTGTGTTGCATACTACATCAATATATGTCATTACACAGTGTGGAAGCTGACAGGTGTGTGTGCATACTACATCATTATATGTCATTACACAGTGTGGAAGCTGACAGCTGGGAGTGCATACTACATTATTATATGTCATTACACAGTGTGGAAGCTCACAGGTGTGTGTGCATACTACATCATATGTCATTACACAGTGTGGAAGCTGACAGGTGTGTGTGCATACTACATTATTATATGTCATTACACAGTGTGGAAGCTGACAGCTGGGAGTGCATACTACATCATTATATGTCATTACACAGTGTGGAAGCTGACAGGTGGGAGTGCATACTACATCATTATATATCAATACACAGTGTGGAAGCCGTATATGTCAATACACAGTGTGGAAGCTGACAGCTTGGAGTGCATACTACATCATTATATGTCATTACACAGTGTGAAAGCTGACAGGTGTGTTGCATACTACATCATTATATGTTATTACACAGTGTGGAAGCTGACAGGTGTGTGTGCATACTACATCATTATATGTCATTACACAGTGTGGAAGCTGACAGCTGTGAGTGCATACTACATCATTATATGTCATTACACAGTGTGGAAGCTGACAGGTGTGTGTGCATACTACATCATTATATGTCATTACACAGTGTGGAAGCTGACAGGTGTCTGTGCACACTACATCATTATATGCCATTACACAGTGTGGAAGCTGACAGCTGGGAGTGCACACTACACCATTATATGTCATTACACAGTGTGGAAGCTGACAGGTGGGAGTGCATATTACATCATTATATGTCATTCCACAGTGTGGAAGCTGACAGCTGGGACTGCATACTACATCATTATATGTCATTACACAGTGTGGAAGCTGACAGGTGTCTTGCATACTACATCATTATATGTCATTACACAGTGTGGAAGCTGACAGGTGAGTGTGCATACTACATCATTATATGTCATTACACAGTGTGGAAGCTGACAGGTGTGTGTGCAAGCTACATAATTATATGTCATTACACAGTGTGGAAGCTGACAGCTGTTTTTGCATACTACATCATTATATGTCATTACACAGTGTGGAAGCTGACAGGTGTGTGTGCATACTACATAATTATATGTCATTACACAGTGTGGAAGCTGACAGGTGTCTGTGCACACTACATCATTATATGCCATTACACAGTGTGGAAGCTGACAGCTGGGAGTGCACACTACACCATTATATGTCATTACACAGTGTGGAAGCTGACAGGTGGGAGTGCATACTACATCATTATATGTCATTACACAGTGTGGAAGCTGACAGCTGGGAGTGCATACTACATCATTATATGTCATTACACAGTGTGGAAGCTGACAGCTGGGAGTGCATACTACATTATTATATGTCATTACACAGTGCCGAAGCTGATAGGTGTGTGTGCATACTACATCATTATATGTCATTACGCAGTGTGGAAGCCGACAGCCGGGAGTGCATACTACATCATTATATGTCATTACACAGTGTAGAAGCTGACAGCCGCAAGTGCATACTACATCATTATATGTCATTACACAGTGTGGAAGCTGACAGGTGTGTGTGCATCCTATGTCATTATATGTCATTACACAGTGTGGAAGCTGACAGGTGTGTGTGCGTACTACATCGTTATATGTCATTACACAGTGTGGAAGCTGACAGCTGGGAGTGCATACTACATCATTATATGTCATTACACAGTGTGGAAGCTGACAGGTGTGTGTGCATACTACATCATTATATGTCATTACACAGTGTGGAACCTGACAGCTGGGAGTGCATACTACATCATTATATGTCATTACACGGTGTGGAAGCTGACAGGTGGGAGTGCATACTACATCATTATATGTCACTACACAGTGTGGAAGCTGACAGCTGGGAGTGCATACTTCATCATTATATGTCATTACACAGTGTGGAAGCTGACAGGTGTGTGCATACTACATCATTATATGTCATTACACAGTGTGGAAGCTGACAGGTGTGTGTGCATACCACATCATTATATTTCATTACACAGTGTGGAAGCTGACAGGTGTGTGTGCATACTACATCATTATATGTCATCACACAGTGTGGAAGCTGACAGCTAGGAGTGCATACTACATCATTATATGTCATCACACAGTGTGGAAGCTGACAGCTAGGATTGCATGCTACATCATTATATGTCATTACACAGTGTGGAAGCTGACAGGTGGGAGTGCATACTACATCATTACACAGTGTGGAAGCTGACAGGTGGGAGTGCATACTACATCATTATAGGTCATTACACAGTGTGAAAGCTGACAGCTGAAAGTGCATACTACATCATTATATGTCATTACATAGTATGGAAGCTGACAGGTGTGTGCATACTACATCATTATATGTCATTACACAGTGTGGAAGCTGACAGGTGGGAGTGCATACTACATCATTATATGTCATTACACAGTGTGGAAGCTGAAAGGTGTGTGTGTATACTACATCATTATAAGTCATTACACAGTGTGGAAGCTGACAGGTGTGTGTGCATATTACATCATTATATGTCTTTACACAGTGTGGATGCTGACAGCTGGGAGTGCATACGATATCATTATATGTCATTACACAGTGTGGAAGCTGACAGCTGGGAGTGCATACTACATCATTATATGTCATTACACAGTGTGGAAGCTGACAGGTATGTGTGCATACTACATCATTATATGTCATTACACAGTGTGGAAGCTGACAGGTGTGTGTGCATACTACATCGTTATATGTCATTACACAGTGTGGAAGTTGACAGGTGTGTGTGTGCATACTACATCGTTATATGTCATTACACAGTGTGGAAGCTGACAGGTGGGAGTGCATACTACATCATTATATGCCATTACACAGTGTGGAAGCTGACAGGTGTGTGTGCATACTACATCATTATATGTCATTACACAGTGTGGAATCTGACAGTTGGGAGTGCATACTACATCATTATATGTCATTACACAGTGTGGAAGCTGACAGGTGTGTGTGCATACTGCATCATTATATGTCATTACACAGTGTGGAAGCTGACAGGTGTGTGTGCATACTACATCATTATATGTCACTACACAGTGTGGAAGCTGACAGCTGGGAGTGCATACTACATCATTATATGTCATTACACAGTGTTGATGCTGACAGGTGGGTGTGCATACTACATCATTATATGTCATTACACAGTGTGGAAGCTGACAGGTGGGTGTGCATACTACATTATTATATGTCATTACACAGTGTGGAGGCTGACAGCTGGGAGTGCATACTACATCATTATATGTCAATAAACAGTGTAGAAGCTGACATCTGGGAGTGCATTCTACGTCATTATATGTCATTACACAGTGTGGAAGCTGACAGGTGTGTGTGCATACTACATCATTATATGTCATTACACAGTGTGGAAGCTGATAGGTGGGTGTGCATACTTCATCATTATATGTCATTACACAGTGTGGAAGCTGACAGGTGGGTGTGCATACTACATCATTATATGTCATTACACAGTGTGGAAGCTGACAGGTGGGCAAAAACACAGCAGAGCTGTTGTGGTGACATGAAGATACCTGGGGATCAGATTAGGAAGAAGACGCTACTGAGGAAGATATACTTCTCTGTTGCTGTGCCTCAGCAGCACAGCAGACATCTGGGTGGCAGTAATATATGGCTGAGTCATACCCCGCTGAGAAAATCTCTCATGTGTGTAGTTTAAGGGAGGAATATGCATATCTATATTTATATCTTTAGCATTCTGGTTGTCTCCACTTTGGACAAGTACATATTTGGATGACTTGTTTTTAGTGCTATGGGAAACAATGAATGCAGATATGTGAGAGTTCACATATGTGAAGTCTCTTTCTGAGTGAAATATTTTGTGTTTTGTTGGCATGTAGTTAGGTGCTGATTAGGGTTTAGGTAGTTTGTGTGCTTTTGGGGAGGGTTGGAGTGTTATTTTGTGTGTTGGGTTACTCTATACTTTGACATCATTTTTCTGTAGTAGTTTTAGTGCTGCAAAAGTTAGCACACTCATCTTTGATGCAGGACACTGTGGGCTCTATTCCTGTGCCTGCTCAATTGCTTACATTGCAGTCGGGGAGGGGGTTTGCTGTACTTCTGGGTGTGCTGTTCTTCAGATGAAATGCTAAAACTGAGGTCTCATCTGCTTGAGTTGGTGGTAGCTAAGTTGGATGTAAATGATCTCATGGTACTTACTAAAAAGAGTAGGGAGAGTGCAAAATTTTCCCTGGTTGTCTAAATGCCAAAGTGAGGCTCCTCTAAAAAGAGGCTACTAGCCTAGTGGGATTAGCCTGGTCAACAAAGGATAAATAAATATAAATGTCATTTTAGCAATGCTGGTATTAAATGAATGCTGACACTGTGTTTGTTAATGTTTCTCAGTACCACTGTTAGGGTTAAGGTGGTCTGTGATGGGGTGGTTAAGGTGTATGGTAGATATATGTCTGGGGAGGTCTCTGTATTTTGTTGGTTGGCGTTGTAGGAGACTACAGTATGACAGCAAATGGGAATATTCCCTTTCCCTGTTGTTATGTAGTCTTGGAGTCAGTACATATAAAGTAGCAGAGTTGTGTGATGGTACAGCCCCATACACGGGGGTTCAGGGGGGCTATACCCCTGTACTGAGTGGTAGTTATAGTGCTGTCAGTTATTTGTAACTTGCTCACTGCTGCGTGGTCTTAGTTGTGGTTTTAGCATATTCTCTTCAGTCGCTTGCTCATTTCATGGTCATTGTTTTCTGTGCTTGACCACAACCAATATACTGGTCAGTATATATGCGTATGTGTGTGTGTGTGTGTGTGTGTGTGCGTGTGTGTGTGTGCATGTGTGCACAAGGAACATTGCAGAGAAATGCAGTTCTGAAAGCCTCATACATTCTCCAGTAATCTGCTTTATCCAGTTCAGTATCATAGAAGAGATAGAGCTTATCCTACCACTTAGCAAGTACAGGGCAGAGAAATGAATTCTGAACAGAGTGCCAGCCTACTACACACACACAAATGCGTGTGCACACACACACACACACACACACACACAATAACATGAACACCTGGGGACAATTTGGAGGAATGTAAATTCACCTATGGCACACCTTTGGGATGTAGGATAAAACTGGAGCACCCAGCAAAAACCTATGCAGATCAGGATGACCAGCATAATCTGCATATAAGGCATAACTATTTTCCGGCTGCTCTCTGTATAAAAGCATTTTCCACTAGATCTCTGAGATGGCAAGTTGAAGAGAAATAGACTTTTTCATTGGGTAATGTCAAGATAACTCTACCATTTTAAACTCATGTAAATATATTGAATGGTTTGAAATGTATGCCTGTTCTACTCACCCAATAATCACTCTTTATATTTCCAAGCAAGCTGCTGTTCTTCACATTGTGGTAGGTGTTTCACATGGACATGCCAAGCTTTACCACAGCTTTGAATAATGTGGCTTCTTGTTATCTTTTTTTATACATTGTTAGAACAGGATATAGCTTTGCCATCAGTGAATATTCCAAATGTATGACAGAAAGGTTACAGTATTTATGCCAACTCCTCTCTCTGTACTGTACCACTCTGACATTCAGAGAATATACATCTAAAATATTAGCGCTCTAAAGGTTCATGATCAGTATCATGGCCCCATTGAGATGATCATGAAAGAGATGTCCAGCAGAATACTCACAAAACTGAGCAGAGACAGCTTAGCTTAAAGGGCTGAAACCAGAAGATTACTATATGCAGCCATTGGATATGTTTTGTTTATAATATCTAGCAGAGTATATCAGCTGGTGGAGCTGATATCTGTCAATAATCAGTATATCAGCAGGTGGAGCTGATATCTGTCAATATTCAGTATATCATTGAGCTCAGCTGATATCTGTCAATATTCAGTATATCAGCAAGTAGAGCTGATATCTGTCAATAATCAGTATATCAGCAAGTGGGGCTAATATCTGTCAGTATTCAGTATATCAGTGAGTTGAGCTGATATCTGTCAATATTCAGTATATCAGCAAGTGGAGCTGATATCTGTCAATAATCAGTATATCAGCAGGTGGAGCTGATATCTGTCAGTATTTAGTATATCAGTGAGTTGAGCTGATATCTTTCATTAATTAGTATATCAGCAGGTGGAGCTGATATTTGTCAATATTCAGTATATCAGTGAGTAGAGCTGATATTTGTCAGTAATCAGTATATTAGCAGGTGGAACTGATCTCTGTCAATATTCAGTATATCAGCAGGTGGAGTTGATATCTGTCAGTAATCAGTATATCAGCAGGTGGAGCTGATATCTGTCAGTATTGAGAATATCAGCAAGTGGAGCTAATATCTGTCAGTAATCAGTATATCAGCAGGTGGATCTGATATCTGTCATTAATCAGCATATCAGCAGGTGGAGCTGATATCTGTCAATAATCAGTATATCAGCAGGTGGATCTGATATCTGTCATTAATCAGTATATCGGCAGGTGCAGCTGATATCTGTCAATATTCAGTATATCAATGAGTTGCGCTGATATCTGTCAATATTCAGTGTATCAGTGAGTAGAGCTGATATCTGTCAATATTCAGTATATCAGCAGGTGGAGCTGATGTCTGTCAATATTCAGCATATCAGTGAGTTGAGCTGATATCTGTCAATATTCAGTATACCAGCAAGTGGAGCTGATATTTGTCATTAATCAGTATATCAGCAGGTGGAGCTGATATCTGTTAATATTGAGAATATCAGCAAGTGGAGCTGATATCTGTCAATAATCAGTATACGAGCAGGTAGAATGGATACCTGTCAACATTCAGTATATCAGTGAGTGGAGCTGATATCATCAATGTTGAGTGATAAACATTCTTTGCTACCATAACAATAGGGCCATGGCATAGAGGTAAGACCTGCAGAACTTCTCTCTGCCTTGTACTGGAATAAAGCCAGGCTGCCTTCCTGTAGCTCTCTTCCTGTACTTGGTATAAGTGCACTGCTTCTTGTAATAGCTCTACTGGATCAACAGTTGTGAATTTCATTTTTTCACTCAATTATTTCCTATAATTTGTCAAAACAGATGTATTATTTAATTGTTACATTGCCTACAAAGGAATGGGAAATCACTGAAAGAAAATAATGGATGTAAAATGTGCCTTACAGAAACTTTGAGTAAGTAGTAGATACAGAAACAAGAACTAAATATCTTTTACTTATGATAATCTTCAGAGTATATGAATATGTAAACATTATATGTATATGCTTGAGCATGTTTTTTGAGCTTGTAGCCAGCTTATGTGTGAAAAATATTCTTTACTATCCATTGGAATCACTGAATGGTTGAAAAGTGTATTCCTGCATACAGAAAAAAACAAGATTTTAGAAGTTTTTTATCCAGTTCAATTATATGTTTGATTATCCGAACAATTTGATTATCCGAACTACCCTAGGTCCCAATTAGTTCAGATAATTGACTCTCTACTGTACTTCTTTAATGCATTTATTTTAAAGTATGTTGTGGAATGATACAAATATACTGCAGGTTATAGGTCCAAGCTATAGCATTTCTGAGTTGGCATACAATATACAACACATGTTCAGGAGCTTCAAGCTATGTATCCACAGAATTTTACAATGAAGTATATTCATTCATTCATTTACTGTTTCATTCTCCAACCTGTTCAATCTTTTTTGGGGCAGCTGGGAAGCTAGAGCTTATCCTGGAACTCTGTGTAAAGAAACTAAGAAACTAATCCTTGATGTGGTGAAACTTATCACAGGATACACACACCCACACACAAACAAACACACCAAACACACTCACTCCCCCCCCCCCCACACACACACACACTGACATACTGCACACAAATTTCCAGACTATCTGATCACCATTTCAGCTTCATCTTTGAAAAGTGGGAGGAAATCGAACCAGCAAGCAAAACTAATAAGATTGCAGCAAGAACATGTAGACTCCAGACAGATGGTACCTCAGTCAAGACCTAAAATGGAGGAGTAGGCATTCAGAGGCATCAGCTACAACTGGTGCATCACTGTTATGCCCTTAATGGAGTACAATGAACTGCAAATAATATATTATAATACTTAACATTCACTATGATGAAGGATTATTTCATTTTGTCTTAGTAGTTCTTTGCCACAGTGATAGAAAGCCCATCTATGATACTCACAACCAGGCAACACCTAGCAAGTCAGCAGATGGCAGAGCTGACTACTAGGAGATGGAAGTGAGTGGCTGTCCCATTTGAGGAGGAATGCAATCCAATCTGTTGCATTACTGACACCCAGCAGGGACAAGGAATAGCAACATTATGGATCAAGGCATGTGCACTTGCACTGTAGTCAGAATTCAGCACATAAGCCCACTCCATCATGCTGGTCTTACATGTCCCTCACAGGCAGCATGCACACTAGGACCACAAGTGGAGAAGCATTAGCCAAACTCAACCACCTCCTATGAATAGCTAGAGTCCATCCTGTATGCCAATTGGCTCTTTCTTCCAGCACCAGTTGTTATCAACACGATCACAACAAGGTTTATCTATCCTGAAGACCAAGAGTTTCTTCCCAAAAGTCTTTTGAAGTAGAACAGACAAATGGATGAGACAACCAACATAAAGAGGACAGATGGCTATCAGGTGCAGAAGAAGCATCTGTTACCTTTTCCATTAAAACCAGACCAGGTGATGATCACCTCATCAAAAATATACGTTGATAGCACACAGTCATTGACTCATCTTGTAATCTATTTCAAAAGCATAAAAAACACAAAAAGATGCACAGACACAAACACACACACACACACACACACACACACACAAACAGAACAACCAAGACACACATTATTAAACCTCATGCACCATTTTACAGCCACTCATTCAAACACACCAAATAGACACAAAGCACAGTTCAAATGTTGTGGACAAGCCAACACTCCCTCTAAAACCTATATAATGAACTCAAAGACCACAGTTACCTCGGCATAAATGGCTCTCAGGACTTAAGAGTCACAGAAACACCCACCTCATACAGCACTCCATCTCTTACCCTATCAACATAACCTCACCACACAAACATAACCTAACATAATCACTTTTCTAACCACTTGTTGCACACTTGCAAACACACATCGCAACCCCACCTTCACACACACACACACACACACACACACACACACACTCACCTGCAGGTATTACTAATTCATCTACATTCGTATCTTGGAGAGCATGGAGAATGCCCACACAGACACACCCAAGACAGGCAGATGTTTCACTGAAGGCACCCCAGGAAGGAGCCAAAGCCAGAGAACTAAGTGCCATATCACTGTACTTTACCTCTAGCCTGAGCAGTGATCCTGCTGCTGTACAGGATACTTTGTAACTTTTAGTACTTCAGATACATCATTGGTGTCAGTAACACATGAGCAATATCCTTACCTGCATTAGTCACATGATGCTTCTCAGCAGATATATGCTACAATATAGTACCTACAGTCTCAAGACGGCACTGCATTATTATGAAGCACAGTATGTACATATTAAGCAATATAAACAGAGTCAAAACTAAAATATTCTCATGCAACAAAATAATTTTGATTCAAAAAGGCATAACAATGAAAATGTTATTTACAAAAACCTCGCTTTTAAAGCATTTAGGGTTTCACACTTTGTCTATACTCAGAATTATTAATCAGTGTACATCACTTGAATCCACAAAACATGAAATGCTGCAGGCTACACAACTGCATCATTGCAGTCATACCTCTATGCAGTCCTCTCACACTGTTTCTGTTTCAGATGAAGGATTGTGTGCAAGTAAATTTTACATATTACTAGCTCTACTCTGTAAAGATGTCCTTTTCTACACTATTGTTAACACGTCAAGTAGCGGCATTAAAAATGCAAATTGTTATTATACCTGGAATGCATGTAAATTAATTTACAAATAACAGAACAGTGCAATCATTCCTTAAAAATGCACTAATATGTTGTCTAGTCAGAATATTTTTGAATAACTGTTCTGATCCAGAGGTGTTATCTGGTCTCTTCTCAGATTTTATACACTACTACAAAATAAGAGAATGATGCCAACTTTGGTATGTACAGGGATGGAGCACAGACAACCAGGGTTCAATTAGCACCTCTAAAGGTGAAGGATCTGGGGTAGATTATGGTGTTGAGTGGCTAACATCACCCATCCAGAGAACAGGGAATGTGGTTCTGTCTAGGGTTAGGGCATGTCCTGGGGGGTTGCAGTGCTTGAATCCTCTGTCTACAAAGACAGGCTATTATTGGTAGTGGGGCATGATTGCCCACGGGCAGTGATGCCTGCAGTATTGGCCTTGCTTTGCCTAATCAGAATTCCCTTCCTTTTCATACCATCCCCCCCAGCTTCCTGTACAATACCCACCTCCCAACTCTCACCCTTAGGAAAGTAGGATGACAAAATTACTAAGGAAGATACTGTAACTCACTCACTTCCTGAAGAGAGAGAGCTCATCCACTGATAGGGAGACAACAAGCCTTTGACAGCCCACAGGAGGAAATGAGTTGGTTAATGGACTGCAAGATAAGGGCAAATGTCAGCAGTGGAGGGTTGAAGACACAAAACTAGGCATTCTGTTGAAATGCCAGCACCTGAAACATGAAATGCTGAAATACAGGAAAAAAACATTACAGCTGAATCAAAAGAGAGGCATGTTAAATAAATAAATAGATAAAATATCGCTCTTTTCTTTCAAACGTCTTTTTTGCAGGCGGGTAAGCTCCCTTGTATCTCCTATGTGGGGCCAAGCCTCCCCAACCTCCCAAACTTATATATACACCCACTCCAAGGTCACCATATCTCAAAGAAAAGAGACTGGTCAGAGAAATGAGTCTCAGACTTAGAATGTCTAACTCTGGATTTACAGTCATACATTCTCCATATTGTGGCACCCACTGCTTAGTCTGCCAAGATTTCAAATGATCACTCCAAAAATATTTAAAAATAAAGACAAAGTAGTAAGAAATCTTATTCTGACTTATCTTTTCCTTTCATGGTATGGATGCATGGGAAGAGATTGATTTAAAGGTTAAACAGTTTCTAAAGCTTACCACAAATTACTGTGACATTTCCTGAGAAAACTGTACAAAATCATTTTGTAAAGGAAGTGTTTAGTGAATGAATGGTGAGCACATAAAAATTCTCACCATTGACAGTTTCCTGTTATTACTCTGTAACACTCTTTATAATATAGGTACCTAGTTTGATGATCTGTTTTATTATCATGTGATGTAACATTTTGTGATATACATGGTCTGCCTTATTGTATTGTAAATTCTACGTTAACTTGTCAAAGTGTACTGTACATATTCAAATCCCTTTTTGTATGCTTTCTGGAATGTAGCAATTGTGTTTTTCTACTGTTCATGCATTTGTTTTGTGTCTTCACGGAGCTGTAACCCAGGATTCATTAAACTAAAGTTTCCCTGCAGGAACAGTGCAGCTGCTCCTGCATGGAATATGGCCGCCGAGCGATTCAGGAAACAGCTGATCTGACATGCACGAGCCTGCTGACACTGTTCCTGCAAGGAAAGCCATGCAGAATGCTAATTACCACATTTGCTGGTGAAAACCATGCAAATGAGGTAAATTAGTGATTCAGGAAGCAGGCAGGCATCCGTGCAGGAACAGTGCTAGTTGCAGAAATGTGTTCGGTGACTAACCAAACACATTTCTGCAAACAGCAAAACGGAGGCATGACAGCTCAAATAAAAGCATGTATTACAAACTTTAGGCATGCCAATGCCCAAATATATGATCAATGGCATGGGAAAGTGTTTAATTTAATAAAAAAAAATCTAAGTTTTTTTTGGGCCAATCTTGGCCGTTTAAGCATAGGGCAGTGGTGCACAAATGGGATCGCGCCAAAAATAAAAAAAAATGTAAAAACTCAATTTTACAGGAAATCTGCATTTTTTTCCATTATAGTCAATGGCATGCAGAATCAAAACATTACCAGGGAACACTGGTTGTCAAGGAGAAAGGCTCCATGTACGAGCAGTAACTATGGACTAAGGCAGTGGGGTTTGCAAATGAGAGAAAATTTTCTAAGTCCACACACTGCACCTAACCGTGTAGGTGCTAGAACGGGATAGTGTAGGCAGGAGGAGCAGCTAACATGAAAAGGAGGTGTGTCATGCTTGCTGTAAGCACATTGGAGCTCCATTGCCTGGGTTTGCTCTTAGCTAAGCACAGCTAAGCAAGGAGGTGTGTCTGAGGCTGTAATGTCGTACACCATGAAATGAAGAGCATGTTCGTGTCCAGGGAGGGCCATTTCTGCTAAAATTTGTTTACCTCAGCTAAACAGGTGTGTGCGGCATGCACTGAGACTTAAAAAAAAACGGAAATACCAGCACTGTTTACATTTAGGCAATGGGTTTGCATGCCATGCCATGGGGCTTAAAAGGGGGGTAGACGAGAAGGGGGAACATTAAAAAAAGGGAAATAGCAAAATACAACCACTCAAATACAAGTAAAATAGCTGGCAGGTGGAATGTCTCAAAGTCAGCCAATCACACAGGCAGCATCTGCAGCATGCCACCATAAATTATGAAAACACCTTCCAGTCTGCTTTTTTCCCACAAACTCTGCACCATAAGTGTACATATATGGGGGAATTTTAACTGACAAAACCAGCAAAAAATGTTAGGGGCTGCTGTCGCTTTGATCTGTTAGTATGTGCAAGAGGCCAAGGGTGCCGAGAAGGATAATGCTAACAACCGACTCAGACCGAGAAGGGGGAGAAGAGTGTTCAGACCCAGGGTAACCTACCAGGGGCTACATGATCTGGAGATAGTAGAGTGCTACAGAGTGGACAGGGACATACTTCAGCAACTCATTGCACTGTGCCAGCCTCACCTCAGACCCAGAACCAACAGAGGGGAACCCATTACAGTGGATACCAAGGTATGTGTAGCCTTAAGAATACTAGCTACAGGTACTTTTCAAAGACCCTCTGGGGATATCATGGGGGTCTCACAGGCATCTGGGTCCAGGATACTCCACCAGTTCCTGGATGCCATGCAACCACATGCCACTGAGCACATTTACTTCCCCAGCACCCATGAGGAGAGGACCAGCACTATGCATCTCTTCCACCTTGTAGCAGAATACCTGGAGATACTGGGTGCCATAGACTGCATGCACATCCACATCAAAGCACCACCCAATGACCAGGGTAGGGTCTACCTAAACTGCAAGGGTCTCCACCCCATCAACTGCCAGGTTGTGTGCGATGCCCAGGGTATTATCATGAATGTGTGTGTGCTGGCAGCCCTGGAAGCTATCATGACTCCCACATCTGACATTCATCACAGCTATATCAGGCATTTGCCAGTGGGGACATCCCCTATGGCCATCTGGTGGGGGATGCTGGCTATGCACTGGAGCCGTGGCTGATGACATCAATCAGAAATGCACACACACCCACACAAGAAATCCATAATGAGGGACAAGCACAAATCAGGATCATTATAGAGTGTGTGTGTGTTTGGGATGCTCAAGTCACGGTTCTGCTGGCTTTGACATATCCGGTGGAGCCTTACAGTACTCTCCAGCCACATATGCACACATGTTCATAGTATGTGCCATGCTAAACAATATGATCCTGTGGAAACAGCTGGAACAAAATGGGGAAGAGCCACACAGCCCCCCACCATTCCCAAGGCCACCACAGGTACAGAGGGACACGGAGGAGGAACATCCTGAGCCTGCCCCTGTAGGCAGATGGAGGCATGCCCAATATGCCCTGTCCCTGGAAAAGAAGCAATGCATAGAACATACACTGACACTGCACAGCCCGAGGGACTGATATCTCTCTCTCTGACTCACACACACAGTAAAACAGATGCCAAACATCACGCCACCTTTATCTTACCATGTATAGGCAGTGTACTGCGTGCATCCAACATAGTCAACCCTCAAGCACCATCATCACAACTGCCTCAGGCACAAGGAAAGTCAGTCTTCTTAACAATAAATGAATGGAGTAAAATGTTCTGATAGCATATCTATTGTATCGATGCAAGCATGCAAGGGAATGGGGTGGCTTACTTGGATAGCAGCAGACAACTGACACCTCTGTGGGACAGCAGGAAGTGTATGCCCAGTACTGGCTTACCCACGCTGTGCAGTACCACCCTAGTTGACAAATACCACTGCAGTATATGAGGTGAGCCAAATAACTGGGTGGTCATAGGTCACATGCATGGATGTCAAAGTGGGGGTCCCATACTCACCCCCAACCTCACCCAGCAGATCAGTTGTAGAAAACCATACAGAAATATCTGGCAAAGGCCCTCACATGGCAACATCCATGAAATTCCCACCTACAGACTTTTACACAGTGATATCACAGCAGGTCTGGCAGTGGCACTATGGCTCTGAAAGGTAAGAAGTCTGAAACTACAAATGTCTATGCCAGAACAATCTGACCTGTGGTTGATTCTGTTTATACCTGTAGTCTCAAAGATAGGGCACATCACTATGCTAAATGAGACCAAAACTTAAGCAAATATCAGCACAGTCTCTGCAAATGTGTATTGTGTACAGATGTGTCATGCCTCCCACCCATAGTCCCATAGAAATGCAGTAACATGTCCCTAGCCTTAAGCAGCATCCGGCTGTCAACTAGAGTGATGGCTCAACACAAACAGAAAGCAATTATGAGTAACACCCAGTCAACTTACTTGTGCCATCCCAGGGGCCTCCACTGCCAGCAGCCTGGGAACATATGATCATCAGAATGCACTGCCTTGCTACAGATGGCCTGCAACTGTCATACCTGGCCTACAGGCCTCTGGCACATCCCATGCCTCACCCGTAATGCCTTGTTAGGGAGTGTCATGGGGCCCATAACACCAACATTACACAGTCTACAAAATGCAAAGAAAGGCCATGATGCCAACTGCTAGAAGCAAACCTGCCAGCCTCAGAGATCCAGAAATCTGGACAAAGCCATGAGTAATGGGGTGATAAAGGTCCAAAGAGAAGGACACATTTGAAATACTGCTCTAATAATGTTAGAAAGCTGATGGAATGATTGTATTAGCATGGAATGTCTGAAGGGTATGAAGTCTGAAACTGCAATGTCAACTGTCAGTAATATCTGACTTCCACCCTGAGTGACTTGCAAAACACTTTTCCTTGAAAACCACACTCATTTGAGTAACCAACCAGATATATGACTCGTGAATCTGGACATTCTGTGATATTGTGTACAGTCAACAGGCAGGGCTAGGAGTCTACATATGGGAATGCACTCATTGCAGGCAGTCCTAACCCTGGAATATGGTGACATGTCTGCCCCCACAGAACCCTGGCCCACAGCCATGGGGAGTAACACACCCTTCCCTAATCACTCATCCTATGCAACATCCTGACCCCAAAATGTGGGCAGCCAAGCAAAATGAGGTGGTCCATACATATATGTGAGACACACACACCTCCAGGCTGGTCAACAGTCTGACACACACAAGACTGTCCAAGTGCAGTCAACCTTTGAGAAGACCCCTATGCAAAGTACTGGTAGCTATAAGCCAACATCTCTGACCCAGGACACCCCCACACACACATATCTTATCTCCTACAAATCTATCTGGAATCTGCCTGTCATCCTGATCCTGCCTGACTTATATTCCCCAACCATGGAATGAAAATCAGACCATGGCAGAAAAGAAATGCACAGAGATTCCACCATTGTAATATATCACCAAGGTGCTGGACCATTTCCACAGCTCCAGCAGTCAATTGATTGTAGGCACACATCTCAACAGGCTGGATTGTGCAAGAATGCGTAGCATTTGGCCCATAAAATTGGTGTGTGCATCATCCATCCTGTATTCCTCTGGTATATGCCTGTGATGATCTGAGGAGGTATGTCACAAGGTACTGAAACAATACATGACAGTGTCAAATGTCATATTTATCAGATGTCTACTAAAACAAGCCCTGTAACCCTAGTAACCCATACTTTACTGAGAGAAATAGTCACGATCATTGTATGGCCCATTGTCTCCCCATTTTCATAAGCTATCTCCAGATATCCTGCACCAACAGGTTGAGAGGTATGGCTGTAGCACAAAACAAACTTGACTGGTGTACAACAATCCCTGGAATGGAGTCCCACATTTACTATAGAAGGTCACATTGGGCATGCTCATACACTTAGAGAATTGTCAGTAGGATCTAGGAATTAACAGGCCTTTTCCACCCAGTGCACTTCCCATTGCCCTACTTTAGCAGTCCTGAAGATGTCTGTCACCATAGAAGTCCCTTTCATCAGGCATCAGCCCTATAAGCTCTGTGGTGCATGCGATAACTGCGTAACACTATAGTACAAATAACTAGCTAGGTAGGAGTTCTAATCTCAGTCCTGGCAAATGTAAAAGCATGTGTGTGTGTGTTTATAAGTTAAAGTTTTTGGATCAATTCAAACCCAGTACACTTCCCATTCCCCTAATTTAGCAGTCCTGCAGATATCAGTCACCTTAGAAGTCCCTTTTGTCAGGTCTCAGCCCTTTACGCTCTGTGGTACATGCGATAACTGAGTAACACTATAGTACAAATAACTAATTAGGTAGGAAATCTTATCTCAGTCCTGGCAAATGTAAAAGCATGTGTGTGTGTTTATAAGTTAAAGCTTTTGGATCAATTCAAACCCAGTACACTTTCCATTGCCCTACTTTAGCAGTCCCGCAGCTATCAGTCACCTTAGAAGTCCCTTTCATCAGGCCTCAGCTCTATAAGCTCTGTGGCATGTGAAATAACTGTGTAACTCTATAGTACAAATAACTATTTAGGTAGGAGTTATAATCTCAGCCCTGGTAAATGTAAAAGTGTGTGTGTGTTAATAAGTTAAAGCTTTTGGGTCCATTCAAACCCAGTACACTTCCCATTGCCCCAGTTTAGTAGTCCCGCAGATAACAGTCATCTTAGAAGTCCCTTTCTTCGGGACTCAGCCCTATAAGCTCTGTGGAGCGTGCAATAACTGCGTAGCTTAAAGTATCTTGTGGCCTTTCTCACCCAGTACATCATCATACCTCTCAACCTGGAATCATCAAAAATCTGGAAAAGGCCCATGAAAAACAGGTACAAATCTGTACGCTGATTAACATTTAATTTGCATACATAATTGTGTAACCTCACCCACTCCAATGGAATTGTGGGATACCAACTTTCAAATGCAAACTGAAGAACAGACAACCAAAATATGGCACCAGAGTCCCCCTGCAGCCTTCCAATGCCCCATTACCTGGCTATTTCGCCCCATTTACCATAAACACCAATGTGTGCTTACTGCTTTACTGCTTTACCTCTACAATGATTATTTGGATTTTATTTTTACATTTTGCAGCACATCAGTGCACAAAAACTAACAGACATCTGATAAACAAAGCAATACTGTCTCACAATGAAAGTAGACTTGGCATTAAAACTTCTCTGCCCTTGAAACTCACATTCATTGAAACAACACCACATCCAAAGAAAATGCATCTGACCAGTGGTGGATAAAGATTACCTTTGGGCTGTTTTCAAATCATTGGCCCCTTGCACACAAAACAAGAAACATATATGCGTTCTTTTCTTTGATACACCTTCTTGACTTTATTAAGTTATATTCCTTGTATAATACAGCACACTTGTTAGACAGAGCACATTTTAAATTTATTGTTTGAACATTTTTCCAGTAGGCTGTACTGTAGGCGATGAAAGAAAATGCATGAACCAGTAATTACAAAACTGCCCAATTCAGAACGTTTCCATCATAAAAGTCTACTTCCACACCCAAACTATAATCAGAATGTCAGTAGTGTAAGCCATAGGCATCTTACATAGCTTCTCGCACTTATTTTCAATTTCAGTTTTTTTGGGGGGTGGGGGGGGTCAAAAACCAGGGACACATTTTAAACATTGCTTGTATAATTTTGGAAAGTTGCTAGAATAAAATGTTGTGTTACCACCATGCATGTTACTGGCAAATGTTGAACCCAGAACCCTATATACTAGGGCCAGTGCAACATACCACTATGCTAAATCAGCAGTTTGAAAAATAGGAAGACTGAAACTTAATGGCTATCATTTAGTGAGTTCAGTTCTCACTTTTCACCATAGCTCTCAACCTCTTAGGACAGAAAACCTGGACAAACAAAGCCAATAATGGGTGAATAAAAATCAGTTCTCACTTATCACCATAGCTCTCAACTCTTAGAACAAAAAACCTGGACAAAGCTCACAAGTGGTGGTTGCTAGGGACTTTTCAGGGACACATTTTAAACACTGCTTGTATAATTTTAAAAAGTTGCTATAATAAAATGTTGTGTTACCACCATACATGTTACTAGCAAGTCTTGAATCCAGAACTCTATACACTACAGTCAGTGCAACATACTACTATGCTAAATCAGCAGTTTGAAAAATAGGAAGACTGAAACTTAATGGCTACCATTTAGTGAATTCAGTTCTCACGTCTCACCATAGCTCTCAACCTCTTAGCACAAAAATCCTGGACAAACAAAGCCAATAATGTGGGAATACAAATTCAGTTCTCACGTCTCACCATAGGTGTCAACTTTTAGCACAAAACAATCTAGGTAAAGCTCAGAAATGGTGGTGGCTAGGGACTTTAGGCTCTTTTTACCCTGTACCAAAGGTACAGGGTTTGAGCCTAAATACCTCTAGCCACCAGGTGTATTGCTTTAACTCCTCAGTTTTCTTATGTGCCTCATTCCATTCTCTTAGTGTTTGCAGTACTGCTCCAACATATTCCACCTTTCTCTAAACCTCTCAGGTGTTTTCTTTTAGCATTGCTTTTGGACTAATATCTTATGTAACTTGCCATCTTTATAGCTTCTTCTTCTACTTCCAGTGCTAGCATTTCCACATATCATCTTTATATAGTTTGTGTATTCCACTGCTCCTGCTCTAATTAGCTATTTTAGTAGGTGCTTTCACCTGCTCAATCTTTATTCACTTTGACTTCTGGAAGGCAAATTCCTCGCTGATTCTGCTCAAGTTTCCCCAAGAACCACTTACTAATAGAGTCTTCACTTTCAAAAATTATTCTTTTAAACAGAATAATGCCTTTTGCTTTCCTCTTTTCAAGTTTGTCTTTCTCCATTTCTTTTGCATCATCTGGATTGCTTCATATCACCCCATTTGAGTGGATGAGTATAAAATACCACTCTGGTCTCCTTTTTCTTCCACTATTCCTCCAATGACCCTTTAATAAGATGACCCAGTGTATATACTTAGCCCCTTTGGTCTGATTATCTCAAGTTGCTCCTATCTTCCAACACATTTATTTAATTCTCCCTTCCTGTCATCCTATACTATTTTTCTGTACCAGATTCTGGTGACACTATGGTATATAACTTTAGCCTCCTTAATAGGTGTAATATTTTCCCCTCTCCTTCTCCCTCTGTAGGTCCTTTAGTTTCTGTTCCCATTCACCTACTAATTTTATGCCATTTTCTTATAATAACTCTCCTGGTCCATGATACTTCATTTTAACATTTAATTACATTCTACTACTAATGAATGTCAGTGTTATCCTTGCATGGATTGTTAGGGAGGACTTCCTCCAGTTTCTTCACTATTGTTTCCCATGTTAGTCACACTCGTTGTTGCTTCTCCATCATTTTCTTGATCTACTTGTTTCTTCTGTTTTAGCTTCAGTATTAATATGTGTGTTTGGTCTATCAAGTGCTATTTCCCCATATCTAAAGATATTATTTAGAGCAATCTGGATCACATTCCCAAAGGCCTATCCAGCTAACTCTGATGAAGTCTATCATTCTTATAAAAAGTAAAGGACTTTTGAGAACAATACCCTAAAGAGATTTGTACTCATCCTTATTCTGTTTTCTACTTAAACAAAATTTTCTTTGCCTAGTTATGTGACAAAGATTTTTCATAAATGTAATCCGATGTTTTAGTGCAAATTTAGCACCTTACACTCTGCATTCATAAAGCTGGAATCATCCCTCATCACAGAAAAAAAAGAAAACACATGCACACAGACACACACACCCTACCTTACCTAATTCCAAGTGCCTTTTCATTCCGTTCTCGCAGCCTGTCCTGAGTGCCTGCCAGCAGCTTGCAAAGTAAAGTCCATCTCACATCCTGTCTTCTCGACAACAGAGTGAAGAGCCAGCCCATTCTAATTCCCGCAGCCTGCCCATTCTCAGCAGCAGAGTGAAGCCATTCTCAGCAGCAAAGTGAAGATCCAGCCCATTCTAATTCTCGCCCGCCTGCCCGTTCTCGGCAGCAGAGTGAAGAGCCAGCCCGTTCTAATTCCCACCCACCTGCTGTATAAAACACAGCAGCAAAGCTGCTGTTTAATGCCCCCCAGCTGGAAATAATGACGTGAGCTTCTTGAGCTCTATTCTGACTGGCTGGTAGCCCTGTCTGAGCTGACATCATCGAGCACGTGATGACATCAGTTCCAGCAGCGCGAAAATTGAAAAATGCAAAAAAAAAAAAAAGCATAAAAATCGGAAATTAAGGGAATCGTGGCACCCCTTCATTTGGACCCCAAAACTCAGTAAAAAACGAGTAATTAAGTATGGTTGGGAGGTATGTACATCACCCATTGCCATACTTTACAAGGGTGGGTGATATTCCTCACCTTAGAAGTACCTTTGCACAACCTTCACACTATATGCTCTATGGCATGTGAGATACACGCGTAACACTGTAGTAGCAATAAATAGGTAGGGGTTCGAATCTCAGTCCTGGCAAGTGTGTGTGTGTGTGTGTGTGTGTGTGTGTGTGTGTGTGTGTGTGTGCGCGCGCGTGTGTGTGTGTGTGTGTGTGTGTGTGTGTGTGTGTGTGTGTGTGTGCAAGAACAGTATCCTGTCTGTGGGGAGGAGTTGTTTGTGTGAGAACCATATCCATTGGGGGGGTTGCTACATTTTTGTTGTTACCCACCCAGTACATGTCCCAATGTCCACATTACAAGGCCCACAGTTGTCATCCACTGTAGAGGGACCTATAGACACTCTGCAGCCCTATAAACATTGTGCCATGTGCAACAACTATGTGACAGTATGGAATAGATAACAAGATAAGCAGCCCATCTAATCCTTGGATATCACTCCCCACTCAGGAATCATACACAAACACACTCAGGTAGGCAGCAACCCCTACATCAGTAGGTGGCCTGCAAACTGGCTCACAGATAGAACCCACAGCGTAAAAGCAGCGTACTCCATGTCAGACTGCTGGGTCCCCTCATGTTCGGGATCCACACCTCTAAGGACCAGCCTGATACAAAAGTGCCCTGGCTGACAATGTTTGCAGATGACTACAAGGTGGGTGCTAT
>NC_056748.1:533144791-533227291 GCF_019279795.1 Protopterus annectens
TCACGTGGCTGTGGCCATCATCTACCAAAAGGTCAAGCATAGATATTCCATGGTCAAGGAGTGTCAAGGTCTCCCTCCACCATCCTATCCATGACCTCAGTATGCTTACAGATGGCTGCAGTGAGTTCATGAATATCGCCACTGACACCAGGGACGTGCTCATCCATGACCCTGCGTATATGCCTGGTGTTAGTTCATTATGTGCCTGTGCCTCCATGATGGCCCGAAACATGTGTCTGGTGTCTGCTGCTGTGGCACTTGCAACAGGGGAAGATGGGCTGCAATCTTCCTCCGAGCACCCCTGCCCATCTTCCTGTTTGGGACCTCGCCAACACTCTGGCTATGGCTAGTGCATGCACCCTCACTTGCCATAGTCACCAAAGTAGCCCATTCCATGCCACCACCCACAAACTGTCCATTATCTGTGGCCACTGGTGACCGGGTATGTGTGGGCATTGTGACTGTGTGCAGGGATGGGGTTGACAATAGTGGGATGCCAACCAATGGCACAGATTCAGCCCCTGACAACTCCACCTGTACCTCAATATAAGTATCATCATGGTCAGAGTCTGCAGTGATACTGACATCTGAATCAGACTGGGAGGGACTGCAGCCACCATGTCCACCTGTGAGGGAAAAACAACATATGTAAATTACTACCTGCAATATAATATTTGCTGGTACACCTCACACACACACACACACACACACACACACACACACACACACACACACACACAGGTGAAGTGCCTCAAAGGCATTAAACAGACCTCACATTAGCTGACTGGGGGCATTCACAACACACAGTCAGACAATAACATACACACTCTGGACAGACCCTCAGCATCATGCAGTGCAGCCTTTTCCAATTACTGTTACTATTACTAATGTACACCTCTGGGATACGTGAGTGGTGTTAGTAGGTGATGGCCCTTCATCTAGCACGCACTGCACCCATGTACATTTTTACTGTTCACCTGTATAGCACTGTGGCAACTCCTACAGAACATACCTCCCAACTGTACAGGGTTTTGCTGAATGTCTACATGTGTGGCTTATATGTTTGGTCTGTTCCTCATAACTCCTGTGTTTGTCTGATACATTACTGGGTTGACCTGTGGATCGGTGCCACTAATTAATGTCCTAATTTGAGGTGCAGATTGCATAACCTGCAATATATGTATGTTAAAACAAAGCCAGTTACTCAAACAATTTCCCAAGCTTACAGTGGATATAGTAAGTGTACACACACCTGTTAACATGCCAGGTTTTTGTGATATATCACATGAGCCCCCAGAAATCAGTTCATAACATTGCCATAATTTCATATGACATATAACATGTGCAATCCAACTGAAGAACATGCACATCAATTACAGGTAACATATGGTAAATGAAATGGGTACAATAGGCTTGTTGCATGAGTGTGCACACACTTAAAGTAATACTCTGTTAAAGCAACTTTTGATTTAATCACAGCATGCAGTCCTCTTGAGAAGGTGTCTATCAGCATGGCACATCTTGACTTGCCAATGTTTGCACACTCTCCCTTGAAAAACACCTCCAACTATGTCAGATTGCAAGGGCATCCCCTGGGCACTGCCCTCTTCAGGTCACCCGGCATATATCTTATTGGATGTAGGTGTGGGCTCTGGCTCAGCCAGTGCAGAATGTTGCATGTGTTCTGGTTAAACCTTTCCTTTATTGATTTGGATGTATGGTTTGAGCCATTGTTGTGTGGAAAGGTGGAATTCCTCACCATCCAAGGCTATGTGGCAGACACCAGAAGGATTGGAACCACAAGGGACCAGTATTTGGAACTGTTCATAATCCCCTCTAACTTGGCTACAGCCTCATTTCCAGTTTGTGAACAGCAACCCCAAAGCAGGACACTGCCACCACCATGCTTCACCATGGGTGTATTGTTGTTGTGGTGATGTGCAGTGGTGTTATTGCACCAAACACACCTGTCAGAATTGTGGACAGACAGTTCCACTGCGATCCCATATTACCATAACACATTTCCCCACTTGCTTTTTGGAGACCTGATGTATTGTTTTCAGACTTTTGCCAGGCCTGGATATTGTTTGGTGTGAAGAATGACTGCCATCTTCCAACCCTACCCTATAGGCAGGAAATATGGTGACCATGGAAGATTGTTGTGACATGTAGTACACACCCAGTACTTGCCAGAGATTCCTGCTATTCTTTCACTGTTGCTGTAGGACTCCTGGCAGCCTCCCTGGCCAGTTTTGGTCTTGTATTCTCATAGACTTTGGTGGGATTTCCACTCCTTTGCAATCTCACTGTAGCCCCATGTTGTCACCATGTTTTGATGACTGTCTGCACTGTATTCCACGGTATGTGCAATGCTGTGGAAATGTTTTGGTACCCTTCTCCAACCTCATACATCTCAAACATTTGGTCCCTTAGCGGCTTTGTCAGCTCTATGTAAACCATGGCTGCTGCTGTAGCAGGCAACTGGATACATGTTAGGATAATTCTGGTAGGACAGCTGACCGTTATTTGGTGTTAATCAAAGAGTGTCTTTAAATGATGGTAGGTGTGTACCCAATAAGATGTACTGCTATAGTTATATTGAAAGCTGCCTCAACACAGCAGTAGCTTCAGCCTGTGCACACATATGCATCTAGGTTGTTGTACTATTGTTATGAGTCATTATTGTTCTCCTAACAGATTTGTTTGCTTTACAATTGAATTGTACAGGTTATAGGTCACATGAAAGGTTGGCAGTATTTTGAACTTGTCTATTGTGCTCTCATGTTTGTATATCACAAATACCTGGCATTCTAACAAGTGTGTACACCATTTATGTGCACTGTATACCACTAATTTATACACTATGACCCTAGTTTTGGGCCTTTCTCCCCCCATTACGTCAGTTTTTGTCCAGATGTCCTGCAATGACAGGTTGTGAGGTATGCTACAGATATGTGACGTCTCCTGCAAATAGGCCCCTGTGATGACCACTGTGATGCAATGCAGTAAACACCACCAGAAGTGAACATGCAGATATTGCCAAATGGCTGAGTGTAACAGTTGTGTACATGGTTGCAAGTATTAACTTTAGCATGCCTGGGGTACTGGTGAGCCACAACAGGAAAATCCCATACTTACCGGCTTCAGGCTACTGTCCCATATGCAGACCAGAGGGACCTATGTAGTTGTGAGGGAGAGGTATTTTTAGCAGATTCACATTAGGCATTGGTACAAGATGAATGCTACGTTTCTGCACAGGTACAGTACACATTATGATATTACACAATTTGCTGTCCTTCACCATAGATGTGCACTTGTGTGCATTACTAAACCGCACCCACTAATCCAAATTGCACTGACATATGCATCTAGAGACTCTATATAAGACAGTTTAAATGCTACCTCATTACATTGATGTGCACTTTGGCCTTACCTGGATGCTCCTCCCCTGTTTTCTGGGTGCCACCCACCTCCACAACTGCTGTTTCCCGTGTTTGAGGTTGTGTGGGGGTACTCCAAGGTTGGCAAGGAGCTCTTCTGTCACTGTTTGTGGGGCCTGTGTGGCTGATCCCTCACCAGTAGCAGTATGGTTCCTCACTACAGCAGCAGCCCTTTGCCGAGCATGATGTATAACGTCAGGTGCTCTATACCTGACCTGATTGTATGTACATCCATGGTGGCCCAAGATGTTCACTCTGTGGATGATCTCATCCCACACGGCAGTCCATTCACACAAATTTTGCCTGCTACAGCTGGAAAGGATGGCATAGTTTAAGATCACAGCTTCTGTGATGGCTGCTTCTCTGCATCTGTGTAAGACGGTTGCCGCTGCATGACACCTGGAAGACATAAACAGGGAAACATCACAGGACATCAGACATTGCCCATAATTCTTTACAGAGCCAGCACATGAATATGGACTATCATTAGCCACCACTTGCAAACACATCATACCCCTGTACCTGGCAGCACTGTATGAGCATGCATTGTACTCCTGGTCCTGATTTGTCATGTTCCCCCCAGTGAGGGCCAGTACATTGCATAACCACCATTCATCATTCACGTTTGTGTAGAGATATGACAGTGGCTGTGTTCCTTGCAGACGGGATGTCAATGGCGCTCAGGCTTTGCTTGCATACAGTGTGTAATGGAGCTAGAAGCATATGCCTAGGTTCATGTAGGATGCAGACAAGACTGTTATCAGGTCCCAAGGGGACTTGCTTTTGTTAACTTTGATTAGGCAGTTTGCACCTGATCCATGATGATGAGGGGAGGGGTGCATGAGCTGTGCATATCCACCTATACTGATGGTGAGCCAGGGGGGTGATGTTTGCCCTAACCTTCTCTGCAGCAGGTTAGCTGTAGCTATGGTGTGTGTGTATGTGCTTGACTGACCACCATTACAGGGTGGTTTGGGTTGTTGCCTCTGAGACTGCAGACATATGTGAAGATGGCCTTGTGATTGTCCTTAGTGGATGTGTCTAATTTGTACTCATAGCTAGCCTTACAGTAATCCACCTGTGACCTAATATGCTTGTTCAGACAAAGGTTGACATGCTGCCCATTTGGTGCCTGCTCCTACTTTGTCCAGTACAGCCAATATGGCATCACATTATGTACTTTGTGGATTGCTGCTGTCCAGCAAACGGGTTTACTCTACTTTGGTGGAGACAGGTTTTACAAGTAAGGCATTGCTGAGGCCATACAGCTATGTGGGTGGTCAAATATCTATTTTTAGTAGGCATGGACACAAGGTCAGAATACAGTTGGCCACCTCTATAATTTCAACGTGATACTCATGCTTATTTTATTACCCATGTCTGTGTCAGGGGAATACCTCTCCCTCACAACTACATAGGTCTCTCTGTAGAAGTGTAACTCTGTTGGATGCACAGAAACTAAGGTTACACACTGTACAACATGTGCAGCTTATTTACCTGATGTTTTGCATCCCATGTCAGTTGTTATGAGGCAGCCAGGTACACCTACCCATACGTACATACACACAGGTAATATCTGCTATACATTTCTGTTCTATGTCAGTATGGCACACTGTAATTACAATCTTGCTGCTCAGTCAGTCATGGCAACCTGTTAGGGCAGGATATCAGAAGGTCACCGCACATACATGGTGGGCTATGGGCCAAAATTAGGGACACTTTCTTCATATTGTTGTAATTCATGTACGTCATTTGATAATGCAGTGGCCTTTGCATTCACAAACATACTCTGGAGGATGTCTGATGCTCATATGGCAGGCAGTGAGGAGACAGACTAGGGGTGTGGTAGTGAGTGTAGGAACTGTTAATGTTGTGAGTATGACTGGTATGGGGACAGAGCTAGCTGATATGCTGGACAGAGGAAAGGTGGATATATTGAGTGTGCCAGAGACCAGATGGAAGGGGTGTACCGCTGTGTGTATCAGAGTCGGGTACAAATAGCTCTATCATGGTGTGTATGGGAGGGGAACTGGTTTAAGGGTTAACCTGAAGGTACATTATGCCAAGAGTGTTTGTAGTGGTGATAAGAGTGTCGGGTAGAGTGATGTTTAGGAGGCTGGGAATTGATGGTGTAATGATGACAGGTGTTAGTGAATATGCTCCACTAATTGTGTGTGTGATGGATGAGACAGATGTACTTTGGTGTGGTTGGATGAAGTGGTGATGAGTGTATCCAAGGGTGAGAAATTGGAGCAGATTTCAATGGGCATGTTGGTGAAGGGGACAGATTGGATGCAGAAGTGATGGGTAGGTATGGTGTTAAGCAAAGGAATGCAGAAGATGAGATGGTGATGGAGTTTGCAACAAAGGTTGGATATGGCTGTGGTAAATACATAGTTTTGCAAGACTGAGGGGCATAGGGTGACATACAAGAGTGGAGGAAGATGCACACAGGTGGATTATCTCCTATGCAGGTGGGCCTGTTTGAAGGGGATTGGTAACTGTAAAGTAGAGACAGGGGAAAGTGTAGTTAGGCAGCATGGAATATTGGTCTCTGGGATGACGTTGGTGATGAAGAAGAGGGGAAAGAATGTGAAGGCAGTACCATGGATCAAATGGTGGATACTGAGACAGGGTGATTGTGGGGTTGAGTTCAGGGAAGAGTTAAGACAAGCAGTGGATGGCAGTGAAGACTTAGCATATATCTGGGTAACTACGCCCGAGCTAGTAAGGGAGATGAGTAGAACGGGGCTTGGTGTGACATCTGCACAAAGGAAGGAAGACAAGGAGACCTAGTGGTGGCATGAGGAATTACAGGGGAGTATACAGAGAAAGAGGTTGGCCAAGGAGAAGTGGAATTGTCAGACAGATGAAGAAAGTAGAAAGGAGTGTGGGGTGATGGGGTGCATGGCAAAGAAAGTGGTGGCAAAAGCTGAGGATTGGGCATCTGAAGGGTTGTATGTAAGGTTCGACACCAAGGATGGAGAATAGGACCTGTACCAATTGGCTAGACAGAAGCACATAGCTAGGAAGGATGTGCAGCAAATAAGGCTGATAAAGGATAATGGTGGAAATGTACTCACAAGTGAGGAGTGTGTGTCAAGCAGGTGGAAACAGTACTTTGATGGACTGTTGAACGAAGAGAATGAAAGAGAGAGAAGGTTGGATGATTTGGGTATGGTGAATCAGGACATGCAACAGATTATCAAGGGGAAGTAAGGATATCTATGAAGAGGCTTAAGAATGGAAAGGCTATTCATCCAGATGACATACCTGTGTTAGCATGAAGGTATTTAGGACAAATGTCAGTGGTCTTTTTAACTGGATTGTTTACTGTAATCTTGGAAAATGATAGGATGCATGAGGAGTGGATAAAATGTGTTTGGGTACTGATTATGAGAATAAGGTTGGTGTGCAGAGCTGTAGTAACTACAGAGGGATAACACTTATTAGTCACAGCATGAGGTAATGGTAAAGGGTGGTGGAAGCTAGGTTAAGAAGGGCGGTGAGGATTACTGATCAGCAGTATGGTTTCATGCCAGGAAAGAGCAGTACAGATGTGATGTTTGCTCTGAGAGTGTTGATGGGGACATACAGAGAAGGTCAGAAGTAGCTGTGCTGTGTCTTTGTGGACTTAGAGACAGCATATGACAGGATACCTAGAGAGGAGTTGTGTATTATATGAGGAGGTCAGGAGTGGTGGAGGAATCCTTAAGAATGGTACAGGGTATGTACAAGGCTAGTGTGGCAGCGGTGAGTTCTGCATTGGGAGTGATATATGCATTTAAGCTGGAGGTGGGAGTACATCAGGGATCAACTATGAGCCCTTTCTTATTTGCAGTGACAATGGACAGGTTGACAGACATGATCAGACAGGAATATCTATAGACTATGCTATTTGCAGATGACATTGTGCTCTGTAGTGAGAGTAGAGAA
The DNA here is from genome assembly GCF_019279795.1 of Protopterus annectens. Classification (NCBI taxonomy): domain Eukaryota; kingdom Metazoa; phylum Chordata; order Ceratodontiformes; family Protopteridae; genus Protopterus; species Protopterus annectens. The sequence continues at coordinate 533,152,168 of NC_056748.1, forward strand.
CAGGTTGAGGAGACCCTGAAGAGGTGGAGGTATGGTCTAGAGAGGGGAGGAATGATGGTCATCAGGACTAAGGTGAATATATGTGTGTGAATGGGAGGGAGGATGGAGGAATGGTGAGGATGCAGGGACTACAGTTTTCAAAGGTGGATAGGTGTAAATACTTGGGAACAGCAGTTCAGAGTAATGGTGAGTGTGGAGGAGAGGTGAAGATGAGAGTACAGGCAGGATGTGGGTTGTGGAGAAGAGTGTCAGAAGTGATTTGTAACAGACGAGTACCATTAAGAGTGATAGGAAAAGTCTACAAGAGGGTAGTGAGACCAGCTATGTTATTTGGGTTGGAGACATTGGCATTGAAAAAAAGGCATGAGTCAGAGCTGGACATAGCAGAGTTAACAATGTTAAGATTATGCACTTTGTTCGGACGAGGATGGACAGCATTATGAATATGTATGTTAGGGGATCAGCCGAGGTTGGACAGCTTGGAGACAAAGCAAGAGAGTGGCAGGATTATACTGGTTTGGACATGTGATGAGGTATGCTGAGTATATCTGGGAAAGGATGAGTCTGCCAGGTAAGAGGAAAAGAGGAAGGCCTGAGATGAGGTGTATGTATGTGGTGATAGTGGACATGCAGGTGGTTGGTTTGACAGACCGAGATGCAGAGGACTGGAAGACATGGAGACAGATGATCTGCTGTGGTGACCACTAACAGTTACAGCCAAAAGGAAGAGAAGGTGATGTTGTAATGTCAGTTTTAATAGGTTTCCAATTATTTGCCAGACATAACACAACTCTTGATGACATAACTACAAATATGAGGCACACATATGGTCAGTGTGCATAACACTGGACAGTTGAATGGTATGAGCGCAGTATATCACATGCAGTTCAACACACACAGCTGCAACAGTATTTCGGTATGCAAATACCCCGTATAGGTCCATCACATGTCTGAGACAAACATGTATATCATATTTGTATTGACAATTAATATATGGATAACTGCGACATCCCAGTAGCTGGCCTAGCAGTGTCACAGTCAGTATTGTGTAACATACACACTCCAGTAGTGGTCATATGTGAGCCATCCTTTCCTGGGGTGACTCAGGGTCCTGAGCTGTGTTCTGTGTCACTGCAGACAAACACAGATGCTATGGCCATAGGTTCTGCTCAGCAATATATCAGTGTAGCATGTGTTGCTGAGACAAAATATTATTTGAACTTCCTATTTACACATTTACATACCCCCTACTACATTCCATTACATGCTTAATTCTTTGACATACCTGTGTTTTTTTTTGGGGGGGGGGGTTCGGCTCAGTTGGTATAATCCATCAGTTTCAATGTGTGTGTATGTGTGTGTGTGTGTGTGTGTGTGTGTGTGTGTGTGTGTGTGTGTGTGTGTGTGTGTGTGTGTGTGTGTGTGTGCATCTGTTTGTTTGTTTGTTTGTTTGTTTGTTTGTTTCTCTCTGTCTCTCTCTGTCTCTCTCTCTCTAAGACAGATGTAGGATATACATCTGTTTTGTATAGCCAGCAGCTTGCCTTTTGCAGTTAATCCTCATGAGCAGCTGATGGCCTGTGCACCAATTGGAGTCCCCCACTTGCTAATTGCATGTAGAACAGCTGTGGTATCATTCCCATACCCAATAGCATTGAAACACACTCCTATAACTGAGTACTTCATGTGGGCATTGCCCCTTTTCCTTGCCTGTGAGGAGAACTTCATGGAGGTGTGTGACAAACAGCATTACAGAGGGTATTTGGAAATATCTCTTACAACAAACACTGTGGAGACAGCCCAACAAACTGGGGGAGAATGTTCCAGACATAAGGACAAAATGTCAGCATTGCTGTTATACAGTTGAAGTAATGCTAGATTGACAGGGTCTGTGTGGATATGGCTGCTCTGCGTGAATTTAAGTCTGATAGTGTTATGTGGTTGACATAACTCTCAACTGTAGGGCTATCCGCAGACTGGCCAGAGTTTGGACTCTTATATTTGGTGTGTTACTCACACATTTTTTGGCCTTGGAAATTCAGTAGCATACTCTGAGGATTGCAGTCAGTAAATGGTAACATTCATGTGTGTTTCTGACTTCCTGTCCCTCAGAACATATATGTTACAACAACCCTGTTACACCAGCAACTTTCTCAGTTTATAACAGCAATATGTAAATAATGCCCCTGTGTTTAGGCCTCTGCCCACCAAGTATGTCAGGCTTTGTCCAGATGTCATGCTGTAAGAGGTGGATAGGTATTTTATATTATTATATAATGACTTCATTCCTGATATCATCCCAGTGATGTAGCAGACTGCCAGACATGTTATGTGTTGAAGGCCTTATATATGAGAACAAAGCCTGGATGTTCTGTGGGATTATATACAGTTGAGAGGACTGCGTATTTCTGGCAATTGTTCACAAAACTGTCAGGATTGTGTAGCAGTGTATTGTGCATGTGTTATTTGGCCTGTGTAGGGAGGGGGGTAGATGTAAGTGTTATGGGTGCTTTTCTATCTGACTTTGCATGCTGCTCCAGTTTCTGGTGCTCTATCAGCTGTATATGTTTGTAGGGGCAGACTGACACATGTCCCATACCACATTCAGGCATCAGACTACACTGTGAATTGGGCCAGTATATGTAGGGGTAGTCTGTGAGTTACAAACATGCTGATGATTTTGTTCATACAGTCCATATACTCTACTGTTCATGTGGCTTACCACTATGTCAATTTGAATGTGGTGAGACTGGTTACGGGTATGCACTTTCACATTGGTGTATGTTTGTCAGTGCTGTTACATCTATGTATTGCCTGATATATTTGCAATTGCATGTGTATTCCAATGTAGCAAACTTGAGTTGGTGTTGTGTCAGTCTGCCTGTAGTTTAGACAGAGCTTGGTAACATGCATAGCAGCTCAGTGTAGTTTCCCTACTGTGATGTTATGTCCAGATATGTATCAGATGTACTGTTGCCTGGCCCCCAATACGTGTTGTGTATTTCTGACACATCAGTAGGATGATGTGAAGATTTATGTCAGTAACTAGTGGGGAGTAATGTGGTTTTGGACTTGGGCTGTTCCAGTCAATATATGTTACAACAGACAGGAGGGTGTTACTGCATCAACTGTGTCACCTTATCTACTGCGGTATTTGGGATATGTTCCCAGTTTCATGGATTTACCTCCCCCCCCTTTGTCAGGCTTGGTCCAGATTTGTTGCACTAAGGGGTTCTGAGCATACCTCTCAACTGGCCAGATTGTATCGGACTGCCCAAGTTTATTGCTTATATTTCTGGTCTGTTCCACACAATCATTATTTTCATTTCTGTGGTAAATCACTGTGAGGATCTGAGGATTTTTGACAGTAAATGATGACATACATTTCAGTTTCAGAACTCACATCCTTCTGAACATGTATGCTGACACAAACCCTGTTACTGTAGCAATATTCTACATTTATAACTGCAGTATGTACATTATGTCCCTGATGCCGCGGTGGTACAGTGGTAGCGTTGTTGCCTCACAGCAAGAGGTTCTCCTGTTCAATTCTCAGCTGGAGTGCCTTCTGTGTGCAGTCTGCATGTTCACCCCATGGTCAAGTGGCCTCCGAAAGACATGCGTGAATGGGCGTGCCATCGCTGAAGGTTGGGCATCAGGCTGGCAACTCGGCACCGTAAAAATCTACTGCCAATCTTTAGCGGATCGGAGTTCCGCTGTGGCGACCCCTAACCGGGAAAAGCCGAAAAAGACAAACAACAACATTATGTCCCTGATCTTGGCCCATTGCCCCCCCATTTTGACAGCCTTTATCCAGAATTCTTGCACTAAGAGATGGAGAGGTATGGTGCTGGGTATGACTCCACTACATGTTATGAGTATATATATATATATATATATATATATAAAATCCTTTTTTGATATCTATACATATATTTATATAACAATATATATGTATATATTCTATATGCATTTGTTTTATACATATAGCTCCATATATCTGATGTATATTCTTTTTCACATTTATCTATCACCATACACATCTATATGTGTATATTTATATATACTAAACATGACTGATTCCACAGTGTTTGTTCCCTAATATTCTATATCTGTACTGAAGGATATATTTGAAAAAATGGCATTCATTATTACAGCTCAGATGGTGTACTGGTACATTGCTCTGACTATGGTATACAGGGTCCTGATTTAGGTTCATAGGTAGGTACTAGACTATCTGCCCGAAGGCATTTATAAGCCTAGCCAGAATGTGTTGGCTTTTGCCACCCCCTTAGATTAGTTCCCTGTGCTTCTGTCCAGCAAAGCCACTGAAGTGATCCCCGGGGTAAACTTTCTGTTTCCCATCCACTCATCAAGGTTTCTCTTGAAGAGTGTTAGCGAGGAGCTCTGCCTAATGTAGACTGGAATCTTGTTCCAAAGTATGGCAAGTCTCTGGAACAGGAATCTATCCCTCCAGCATGTCCTATTTATTGTTGTTGTGAGGTTTAGATCCCTAGAGCATGTGGCTCGAGGGGAAAAGGTTTTCTTTAGGTGGAGCATGTCCATCAATTCTGGGTTGGACATGGCCTTGTATGTCAGGCAGAGATCACCTCTGAGCAGGCGGTATGCAACCGAGTACAGCTGGAGTTTCTTCAGTCGAGCTGCATAGGGCATCTGTTTGAGGCCAGTGATCCTCTTGATGAGGTACCTCTGTGGTCTTTCCAGCTGTTGCAGGTGTCTTGTAAGGTACATTCCAAATGGGGCGCTGTACTCTATGATGGGTCTGATGAGTGATGAGTAGAGGGGCACAATGGCCTCTTTTGATCTGGATGCAAACCCTTTTGTGATTAGGTGGGCCACATAGAAGGATTTTCTAACCACTTTGGCAATGTCATTTTCAAAGGAGAGATTACTATCTACTTGGGTCCTCAGATCCCTTATTACATTTTCTGTATTTAGGGGACTACCACTTATGTGGTAGTTTGTGGGTACTTTGTTTTTTCCAAAGGGGATGACTATGCACTTTTTGGCATTTAGCTTGAGGCCATGATCTTGACACCAGGTATCCATCTCAGTGAGACCATTTTGGAGGATGCCTGTGTCAGCTGGAGAGTCATTTATAGCCCCTAGTTTGCAGTCATCTGTGAACTTGGTCAACCATAGTCCTCCTGTGCTTGCCTGTACATCTGAGAAGTATATGCCAAACAGGAGGGGTCCTAGGACTGAGCCCTGGGGAACGCCACTTGTAACCAATTTAGAGTCAGACCAAGCTCCCACAACTCTCACCATGTGGGTTCTGTCCATGAGCCAATTGGCAACCCATCTTGTGAAATAGGGGTTTATGTTTAAGCTAGTGAGCTTGTCTATAATACCAGAATGGGGAATGGTGTGGAAGGCCTTTGCGAGGTCTAGGTAGGCTGTGTGTACCACCTTTGCCTCATCTATAGCCTTGGTAACTGTCTCAAAGAAGTCCACCAGGTTTAGTAGGCATGATCTACCCTTAACAAAGCTGAACTGGGTAGGGTCCAGTGTTTGGAGGTTCCCAATGTCTCTGTTAATGAGTTCCATGATGATGCGTTCCATAGCCTTGCAGACCAAGCTAGTCAGGCTTATAGGGTGATAGTTCCCAGGGTCTGTTGTGGCTCCACCTTTGTGGAGCGGAATAACCATTGCTGTGCACCACTCTATGGGTACATAGCCTGTGGAGAGGCTGAGTTTGAACAGTGTGTTTAGGTGAGGGGTTAGTTCATCTTTGAGCTTGTGTAGGACACAACCTGGGACACTGTCCGGTCCCATTGATGCTGTGTTTTTGGCTTTGGAGAGAGCTGTTTTAACCTGAGTGTCTGTGATTTCACGGGCTCTACATTCTTCTGGTATGGTTATGGGCCCTTCTGGGGGTGAAGTTTGCACTGAACCTGTCTGCCAGGATGTTGGCAATATTGGTTGGTTCAGTGTATTTTGTGCCATTCTGCACTAACTCTGAGCAGATCTGAGCATTGCTACTTAGATTCTTGACATAGCTAAAGAATGCCTTGTGGTTATCTTTGGAGTCCTTGGCAATTTTTCTTTCGAAGCTCGCCTTGGATGATTTTATGAGGGATCGTAGTTTATTGCTGATACTGATCAGGGATGTTTTCCCTTCTTGGGATTTTACTCTTTTCTGTATTAGTTTCCTCCTTCTATTGTATAGCTTGTTTATGGCAGGGATCAACCAGACTGGTTTACTTTTCTTGGAGGAGTGAGTCTTGGTTTTGCTTGCGATAGCACAATCCATGCATTCTTGTAGGTGCCTATAGAATGCATTAGTAAAGGATTTTGCAGCTTGGACAGCGTTATCCTTTACCATGGGGGCTTTGAAACTTTCCACCTTGGTCTTAAGTAACGTGAAGTTTGCTTTTGAAAAGTTTTTCATGGTGGTTTCCTTGTCCATGGGTGGGGGCGGAATGTGGATATCCAAAGTGATTTGTTTATGGTCAGAGCTAACCAGCAAGGGCTTGACCTCCGGTGTGGAACACCGGTCACCTATGTTGGTGATGACCAGGTCCAATATGTTGTCACCTCTGGTGGGAGTGTTGACCAGTTAATCCAGGGTGTTTGTGTTTATAAATTCTAGGAAATGTTGGGCAAGGGAGTTAGTACTTGAGTAGTTCTCCCAGTTAATGTTTGGGTAGTTGAAATTACCCAATATTAGGATGTTTGGAAGGACCTTTATGTTTCCCAGTGTTTCCAGAAATGTGGAATGTGGGGTCCTGGGACATGGTGGGTGATCTGTAGCAAGCTACAATTTGAATTGCAGTTTTGCCCATTGTTAGTTGCACGTGGATGATCTCTGAAGCATCGTGCTATGCCACTAACCTGGAGGTGTGGGTATCCTTGATGAATATGGATACTCCCCCACCTTATGTATTTCTGTCCGGGGTTCTGTGGCCGAAATGTATGGTATTAGTTGTAGCCTTTTAGTGCTGGGGTGCTCTCTGGAGCCTTAAACCAGGTTTCTGTTACTGCACATATATCGATTTTCTCCATACTGAGGAGTGCCTCGAGTGCATGCATTTTGAGGTTTAGACTTCTGGCATTGAGTAGCATTACCCTCAGATTTTTGTTACTTGTGCTATTTATGGCGGTGGGTTTGTCTTTTGAGCCTTGCCTAAAAAAGGCACTATGGTGGTGGCAAGAGCCTTGGCCAGTATTCGAAAGCCTAAGGGTGACAGGTGCAAGCCATCTCTAGCGAAGCAGTGTGGTTTGTCGAGTATGTCATCCCAGGCAGACAGACAGTGGATCCCCTTTGAATGATACCAGAAACTTAACCAATTGTTGAAATTGATAATTTTTTCTTTATGCCGTGGTATCATTCTTGGTGAGGGCAGGATGCTACTCAGGGTTAGGGTCATACCGGCCTGGGCTACGTGATCAGAGAGCTCTTCCATGTCTCGTTTCATGTAGTCCAGGGAGGTACAGCTCAGGTCATTCACACCAACATGGACAATGACAGTGTCATATTTGTACTTGTTCTGGAGTGACCTTAGTGCTTGTGTTATGTGGCGGATCCTGGCACCCGACAGGCAACTAACAATAACCTTCTCCTTATTCAGCCTAGTGAGTGGGACGTCAGTGTGCCTGACTATAGAGTCACCTATCACTAGTATGTTGGGCATGTTATTTTGCTGTGATTGCGTGGCACACTGGTTTTGTGAAGTATGTGGTTCATGGTTTGAGTTGTGGGGGGTGGAGGTTGCTTGGATGTCTGCTTTGGAGGTCTCTGTTGCTTTTCAGATATTTATTTACAGTCTCCGAGTATGTTTTTGTGTATTTATGTGTGTTTTTTGCCGGTGCTGGTTTAATGGGTCAATGTGAGACTGGTAGTGTGATGCCAGTATTTCCCTTCTCCTCTTGACTGTCTGATCCAATCTTGGGTTGAGAGAGCTTAGCCTCCAGTTTGGCTGTATAATTGCATCTCTCGCATGTATTAGTGTTTGGTGGTAGGAGGAGAAGGTTGTCTGTGTATATGAGGCAGTTGTAACATTGTCTCAAAATGCCCAGATTCACCAGTTGGACTGGAGAGTACACCTGAAACTGTCCTTTGGACATGCCCTGGATAGGTACAGTGAACTGTTTTACTGAATGGCTGGTAAGGTCGAATAGAGAGCCTTGTCGTTCTGTACAGTATAGGGGGGGGGGGGGTCAAGTGCTAGGGTTTATAAGTGCTTGCTATGAATTTTAAGCAAGTGCCGGGCTGAGAAATGAATGGCTTGAGTACTTAAATTGAAAGTTTGTCTAGTTCCAAGGGAAAAATTGAAGAGGAGACTTTGTGGAGCCGGGAATAGTTATACCCCAGCTAACCAGCGCTCCCTGGTGTGCATAACCAGGCAAATGCGGTTTTTATAGCAGGGAAATGAAAGAGAAATTATCCTAAAATTGCCAATAAACTACTAATTTCTGAGCTAAAACCACTCCTCCAGGGACAGATAGGCTGCTCAAAGCTCCCCTCTCTCACAGGTGAAGAGAGAAACTACCTTTTATCCAAGTAAGGTATGGGCAAACATAGAGATTTGTAACACAGCCCTGAATTCAGCACTAACCTGAAAATTGGACTATTTGGACTATACTAGCTTAGAAAGGTGGGAAACAAGTATGTATATATATATATATATATATATATATATATATATAGAATCACTACTAAATACCAAACGCCCAAAATCCTGATACATAAAACACCGAGACCACATGCCCGAAACCCCACAATACCGAATATGTAAAACCGCAAAATTTACACAACCAAACAACACACACACACCTTCCGTCTACAACCAAACAATGCATCCTACACTAGACATAGGCAGGTGGGCAAGCCCCCCTGCATCCCCCACCCCCCCACACTTTATTATTCTAACTCTGAGATCGCACAAACAGACACACAAGGCAAACTCACACCCACACATTACAGTCCCTCACACACACACACACACCACAGTCACAACATACGCTTACACACACTACACCCCTCACAAACACAGTTACACACACATACTTACCTGAACCGCAACACCAGAAGCGCTAACGCAAAATCCCTTAACATCAGGATTTTGCATTTCGCGCTTCTGGTCTTTCGGTAATGCGGAGTTTCGGTCATCTAGTCTCGGTATTTTCAGCGTTGGGATTTTGAGCGTTCTGTAATCCGTAGTGATCCCATATATATATATATATATATTTTTTTTTTTAGAAAATAAAGCAGATACAATCAAAAATACACTTTAAATGCATAGAAAAGGATGCTTATTGTTAGTTCAGAGTTGTAGTCAATGCCCCTAGTAATAAAGTAGGAAGAAACACAAATACAGTAAAAGCAGATGAATAAAGTGCAATATATATATATATATATATATATATATATATATATATATATATATATATATAAAACAATAGAAAACGAACAGACTAATTTAAACAAGTTACCCAATTAACCAGAAAAAAGCTCAAAACTGAGCCCTGTTCCAGCAGTCTTCAATCAGACAAGTTCTAACTGCACACTCCCGCTACTAGGGTGCGAGGGAACCTTCTCCAAAAAAAGGTGGCCTGGATCAGTGCTCAAGTTATACAAACAAAACTAGATTCAGAAGGCCTGAATCTGGTCCTATGCTACAGCAACAAGGCGCACCAATTTCAGAAAGAAACAGTTCAAATAAGCAGGCACAATAAGCCTGTGACTAGAAATTCCCAGCTCAGAAGGGCAGAATCCAGCCTCTCCTCCCTCAAGAGTGCAGACCACAAACCTTCTTAATGTAAAATAACTGGCCTGAAGCCCAAGTGCTTAAACCAGAACTAATACCTTTTTAGAATAGTAGACACTGAGCCTTCAATTAGCAATTCCCAGCTTAGAAGGATGTAAGCTACCTGTCCTGCCACAACAGTGCAGATCACAAACCTTGTAAAACAACGTGTATGAAGCCCAAGTGCTTAAACCAAAAGACTTAGAATAACAGTTACAGTTTAATCAGGCTACTACCAAGCAGTAATAAATGCAGCAGAATAAATAAAACTGAGTACTTTTAAGAAGAGGCAAAAGCAAAATAAAGTAGGAGGAAACACAAATGATGAATAAAGTGCAAATTTTTTTTTTGTTAGTAAAGTGCAAGGAGAGAGGAAGGAAGAACCTAAGTGGGTTGGCCTTCCCAAATCTTCTCTCAACACGAGACTCAGAATATGATCTCACTGTATTCGGTTAAGTGAGCAAATGAGATGGACTCAGGAGGAGTGTTCAAATGCAGACTTACAGGAGTAGCAGGCAATTCCAGAGCTACCAACACTAACACCAAAACAAGAACAGGGAGGGTGGCTGGGGACAAACTGCAGAGAGACACAGCACACACTATTCAGTGAAACACACAATTAGGTACAGAAAGATTTCAAGACTTGGCAGGGCTGATTATTTTTTTGCTGGGCAGAGCAGTGGTTGATGGAAACACAGTGATTAAGGCAGTTTTAAGCAGTTGTAAGCAGGTTTGCGTGGGTTTGCCTGATGGTAAGCGATGCCAACACATGGTTAAATGGGAAACTGCTTACTCTGTGTAGGCATCACTTAGTATCTCACAAACCCGCTTACTGCTGCTTACTGCCTCTTACTCCCGCTTACACCCATGCTAATTTCTTTAAAAGAAAAGAAAACAGGGGTGATAGGAAAGTGGTGAAAAAGAAGGCACGCAGAGGGAAAACAATATGAAAGATAGCTAGGGATGTGCAAGACGGGGGTAGGCAAGGTCCATAGCTGTCCATTTCTGATACAGCAACAGGTGTGCATTTGTACAGAATTTGGAGGTGAATTTGGACACTCAAACCCCTGGGAGAGGGGCGAGGACAACGGTAATGTGTTGCAAAACCAGTTAGATCAGATTACATGTGTCCAGTGGACACGTGTGTGAAATGGACAGCTATGTATGGGGCTTTTTTTTTTTTTTTATAAGGTGAGAGTGGGATGTTGGGGAAGGATAGTAGGTACATTTGGGGAGGTAAGTTGGGTAGGAAGACAGACAAGACAGCTCACAGGGTGGTATACAACACATGTGGGAGGTAAACACCTTGGATGGGGAGGGTGGTTAGGAATCAGACACACATGAGCCTCCATATGGTTACAGTGGGACTGTGGTCCCCACCCATGGGCTGTCACCACTGCACCTTCACGGCTCCGAAGGTGGCTGTACTGGGGGCTGTGCAGGAGGGGCAGGCTGACCCTCAAGATGTGCCAGGTGGCCCTCAAGCTGGTGCAGCTGATCACTGTACTCTGAACGGATGACGCTGTGCACCAATCCCCAGACCTGACTGTGGGTGATGGTCTCCTCTCTGTGCCTGCTCCCAGCAGGGAAACAAGCCCTATCCCCTGAGGTGGTTCCACCCAAAGGTGGTGCAGGACCAACAGAAATGGAAGGCCTGGGTTGGGTCCCAGATGTGCTGGGGCCTGGTGCCATGGCCAGATGAGGCAGGGCAGGTGGATCCACTGGGATCTGCCTTCCCAGACGTGCTATGATGTTTCAGTTTGAAAAATATGGTGGTTAGTCAAGAACAACACATTTCAGGATTAGTTATAACAGCATGCATAGGTGTTCCAAGTGACCCCATAAAACAGGATTGAAACAGTTTTATAGCAAACAGAACACATGCATATATAGAACCACAGTAGGCATTAACAGCATACAAGTTACATTGATAGCAACAGGCCACCAATTATAGTATTTGAACAGGGAACATTGGAACTCAAATAGTTCAATATTTGTAAACAATAGGACACATGTCCCAACAGTAGGTTTGGAGATGAACATGCCCATTTAATGTGTATGAAGTATTGGTGCAGATAGGGTGGGGGAGAGAGAGGTCAATTAACAACTGTCTAGGATTCAATTTTCAACAATTGTACAGATCATTACTCTACTCATTACTCTCCATGGCTGACCTCACTGCATATCTATCTATGGCCTGGGGATGGACAGTGGGATTGTTGTACACAGTGTATTGGTTAAGCCTTCTTACAGCTAATAGACACATATCCTTACCTGGCAGACCTGTTGAAGAAATATGTGTTAACACTACCTGACTATTTCTACCCATATTCACATCTTCACAGTTACATATGTGACACTGACAGGGGTGCCTGGCACACATGCTTGGGGGTGTATGGTACTGACATACTCCACCGAGGTTTCTATTTTATTATCAGCAGTGACCATTAGCTGTGACATCGTAACATTTGAGGGACATGTATCGGAACAAAGTGCTCGGTGTATGTACTTATCTGCCATTTTCAGCCTTGGGGTTAGATAGTGGATTTGTTTAACACAGATTGTGTTGGTAAAGCCTTCTTACAGCTATTACAAACATTTCCTTACCTCACAGACCTGTGGAGGTAATTTATGTTGATACTACCTGACTGTTTATACAAATATTCACATATGCATTCAGCATACTACCACTGCCAGGATTTGAACCGTGCCTTTTTGTGCAAAAAGGTACACCACAGCTATGTTTCATCACAATGAGCTACTGGTGACTCATGCTTGACTTTTTCTCCCTAGTACTCTCTGGTTTGCACAATCTGACTTTGTAGTTAGACAAATACCCTAGGTAATAACAACTGTACTGCAATTTTCAGACCACAGACGTGTTAGGTTTTCAATAATAGTTGCATGAAACAGTTATTTTCTACCAGAAACACATAATTATGCAGAATATGTACATATTTATATTCTTACCACAACATGACAAAGTAAACACAACAGTCTGGGGTTTTTATTTTTATTCAATGTTACAGAGACCTTTATTCACCTGATGACAGTCCTTTATTCATTGCACACAGTACACAGTTTACCTACTAGGGGTTAACAATCTACTACTTTCTATGTATTTACCCTGAATAATGCAAGCTAGATATTTACTCACCAGCCTCCTGGTGCAGCCTTAGCAGCCTGATGGCATGTGCATCAATATTTGCAACCCTCTCATCTGCAGCTGTACAGGAGATAAATAAACATTTATGCATACCTATTGATTACATACTCAGGCTGGACTTTGCAGAACACTAATTGATGCTGATACTTACAAACTTCAGGGACATTTGGTGCCTGTGCGTCTTGGATCCACTGGTCCAAGAGATCCCTCTTCCTATGCTTCAGGTCAGTGTAATGGTGCCGGACCTGCTCACCAGTCCAAGGGATACCAGTACCACTGGAGAGGTCACATGCAAGACAGTCCCAGGCCTCTATTTTATATTGGGAGCCCTGGTACTGGTCCTGTAGCAGTCTCCCTTTATGGTCTTTTACAAGGAGTCCAACCATGACCCTGGACTCCTGAATGCTCCAACACTGTGCCTAAAAGCACATACCCTCACTAATGCCAGCCATAGTGCCTGCAGTGATCAGCTACAACTGGTTATGGTTGTATTCCTGCCTACGAGGTTTAAATAGGGCTGATTTCCTGCCCTTTGCTGTGATTGGATGATTTTGAATATGCTGAGCTAAGCTAAGCGAAGGGCAAACCCCACTTAGCTAAAATAAGCATTGCTTAAAGTGGTAGATGCTAAGCACTGCTTACCAGTGCACAAATCCACTTAGCTATGCTAATTATTGGTAAGCATTTAGATTTAAGCAATGCTTATACTGGCTAAGCATAGCTGAGCAAAATTTAGTGCTGTTCAGCTTTCATTTTATGGACTATCAGGAGGATTGTGGGGTTGATTCCTTATTAATGACAAGCAAAAACACAAGACTGCCACCAAAGCTTCAGAACTCACTTGTCCTGCACAAAGCAGATCCAGAATAAAAAGCAAAACATCAGGACTTTAAGACGGTTGTAGAATGCAGTATAAAAATCTTTATTCGACAGAAGTGCTTTCGTGGGTGATCCCACTTCTTCAGATGTCTAATACATTTTAAAAACAGCTCTTAGTTTAAATATCCTCTTGAGACACATGATTAAAACCAACCAATACATTGTTCTGGTATGAACAAGCACTTTCATCTTAAAGCAACATCCTACAATGTACATGCCATTAACTAAACTAGAAATCTGAGTGTACATGTATACACTTCTAAAAGCCTATTTATACAATATCTAGATTGTAATTCAAATTTCCATAACATTTCAGTTTGCAATCACAAGCATAGAATATATCTGCACATATTTACATTTTCCACTTGTGTTCTCCAAAACACATACAAGCCTGTAACAAGAAGTCAGTAATTTATCATGCAAACAGCTCCACAGCACATCTTGCCTAAAAAGCTGCCTAGTCTTTGACTTAGGACTTTTCAATTTACAATCACAAACAAAGAATATATCTGCACATGTTTACATATTCCACTTATGTTCTCCAAAACACATACAAGCCTGTAACAAGAAGTCAGTAATTTATCATGCAAACAGCTCCACAGCACATCTTGCCTAAAAAGCTGCCTAGTCTTTGACTTAGGACTTTTCAATTTACAATCACAAACAAAGAATATATCTGCACATGTTTACATATTCCACTTATGTTCTCCAAAACACATACAAACCTGTAACAAGAAGTCAGTTGTTTATCATACAAACAATTCCGCAGCACATTTTACCTAAAAATCTGTCTAGACTTTAACTTAGGACACAGGGGTATGTATTCATTTAATCCATGACCTCTATCAGCCCTTAATCTTACTATCCACTTAGCTTCAAGCTCTTCAGTGATGTTCCATAGATCCCCCCTTATACTCTCACATGTTCTCCCTATAACTAGAAATTTAAAGACATGTTGCATATCATTATTAATAGTGTGTCTGGAGAAGGCATTCACTTTCTTCTTTTTATGAATGGCATAAATGTATTCACGTATTCTTTCCTTCAGAGACCTGTCTGACTGCCCTACATAGAAACTACTGCACACTGTGCAATGGGCCAAATAGACTAAATGCTCTGTTTCACAGGTGGCATTGATGTCAAATTCATATGTATTTAACTGATCTGGATGTTCAAACTTAGAGGTACTTTCTATATATTTACAAAAATTATATCTGCCACATTTTTTGTACCTTTTTCTATGGCCGGCCTTATAGGGCCATGCTTCCTATCATTGACATTAACCAACCAGCTTAAAGGCTAAACCATATTTCTCTAGGAGTGAAGACTTTAGAGAAGTACACAGTGATTGGCAGAAAGATAATATTAGAGAAAATAAACAAACTAGAATATCATTTTACCACTCTGAATGGCGCACAGCAACGGTTATCCCACTCCACAAAGTGGGAGCCACCACGGACCCCAGGAACTACTGCCCCATTAGCCTGACGAGCCTGGTCTGCAAGGCTATGGAACGTATCATCACGGAACTTATAAACAATGACATTGGTAATCTCCAAACTCTGGACCCTACCCAGTTCGGGTTTGTAAAAGGCAGATCATGTCTCCTAAACCTGATAGACTTCTTTGAAGCAGTCACCAAAGCTGTAGATGAGGGTAAGGTGGTTCACATAGCCTATCTAGATCTGGCCAAGGCTTTTGACACCATCCCCCACTGTGGAATTATAGATAAACTTACTAAACTAAGTATAAATCCCTATGTCACAAGATGGGTTGCCAACTGGCTCACTGACAGAACCCACACTGTGAAAGTAGCAGACTCTAAATCCAACTTCATACCAGTGACAAGTGGAGTACCACAGAGTTCAGTCCTCGGTCCTCTCCTGTTTGGTATCTACTTCTCTGAAGTACAGGCTAACACAGAAGGTCTTTGACTAACAAAGTTCGCAGATGACTGCAAACTAGGAGCCATAATCAAAACTCCTAATGATGTGGACATCCTACAAAAGGGCCTCACTGAGACAGATGCCTGGTGTCAAAGCCATGGCCTCAAGCTCAATGCCAAAAAGTGCATTATCATCCCTTTTGGTAAAAACTCTATACCCTTGAACTATCACATAGGCAGTAGTTTACTTAACACTCAAAGTGTGATGAGACCTTGGGACACAGGTGGACAGTAGTCTCTCCTTTGATAATCACATCACCACAGTAGTCAGGAAATCCTTCTATGTGGCTCACCTCATCACAAAAGGTTTCTCATCCAGGAAAAAAGAGGTCATTGTTCCCCTCTATTCATCACTCATTAGACCCATTATAGAGTACAACACCCCTTTTGGTATGTACCTCATCTCTTATTTTGTTTTGCTTTTGTAAAAACAGGCTCCCATCAACCCAAGGTTGCCAAAGAACGCAATGCTCATTCATTGCATTTGTAGTTCTCCATCTGTTTCTGCTTATACACCAAACCCTATTTTCTAGAACATCCCGGTCATCCTCTTATTCTCATTTTCATTAATATGTTGTATTCACAAGAAGGATTTATTTTAATTGCAGACTCTTATTTTTGTCATTAAAATTGCAAGACTTTAAACCTGTACTGTCAGCCTAGCTACATGTTTTGCAAATCATGCCTCCTGTAGCCTTTTCTCTGGGTTTTTTTTCTGAGTTTTCTAGTATGCACCTGATATACCTAGAACTGGTCTGCTAAACACTTTTAGAAGTGAAATGGTCTTGGTATCCAGTGTCCTACCATGTTTTTTTTTGTAAATGCTGTTATCCCAGCATTCCCAGTAATTAATATGTAAAACTCTGAACTATTCCTTTCAGTCTCTTACCTTGCAACACCCACTGTTTAAGTTTGCTAACACTTAAAATACATTCTCTAAGTTAAGACTAGCAGCTAACATCTTACTATCTCCAGAAATTGGGCATAACTCTTAAATGTCATCTTTGAAAAAGCAACTCTGCCCTTGTTTGATGGGTACCTCTAAAAGGAACTACTCAAAAATCATGTCTAACTTAACAATACCTCACCAAATTCAAATTACTACTTATTTCATGCACTCAGAATTTAATTTTGCAAGTATCATGTATTATCTATCTTGTGTCACAAGCCAATTTTTAAAGTTTTTTTCTGCCTTTTATGTTCAAATATATACTTGTATAGGTGGTTTTGACCTCTTTTAATGTAAGCACTGCCTCATCTATGTTTATATGTAGCATATACTGCAACATGCTGCAACAATGTATCATTTACAGATTCCACCTATGCAGTTCTCTTTGTCAAGCATCCTCCATCCTTATTAGTAACAAAATACAGTTCTAAAAGCATGTTTGATATTATATGCATATATGCATATATATATATATATATATATATATATATATATATATATATATTAGATATACACACACACACACACACACACACACACACATGTTAACTCTATGGGAAGCAGTACTGCAGTTTGAAAAATATCTTATGTTATGTTCATTAATAATGTAAATAGTAAAAAAATACTTTTTTCCTGTGTAGCAGGGGTGGAATTTTAGCTTGCACTCTATTTCTAATATACAAATTGGCTATAGTGTGTTGTTGCAATATACAGTAAGTGGATATATATATAGATAGCACTGCTGTAACATTTATACACTGAAATGATTTCTTCCAATAAAGGGTAAGTGTATAATCATTACTCAAGGCATTATAAATACACTTCACAGTATCAGTATGCTGAATCAGCATATTTCTGTTCTCATAATGCATGAGTATAATTATTACTGTGTATCTGCTACTTCAGCATACAGTAAATATACTTCCAGTACATTTACATAATGAAATTAACTCATTGTGTCAGTGAACCTTATGTGCATTTATCACATAAAAACAGCAGTACACTACCTTACATTTATTTCTTAGCATTAAAGGAAGGGAAATTCAATGTTTCTCTAGTTTTATGCAAAAGATTATGGCTGTGAGTTGCTCGTAAATATCATCCTATAATCATGGGTTTACTTCTCCGGGTTTCCACTTCCCTGCTGTGTTATTCTTTCCAAGTGTCTTTACTAGATAGTTCTTCCAGGATGAATCGAAAAACAAATACTCAGGTCTAATGGCCTAACCTGCTTAACAAATTAAATAAATACATACAAAAGTGATGGTCCGAGACTAGGTCAATGCCGTTTCTTTTTTCTTACAGTTGCACATCATGTAAAAGAGACAAAGAGGCAGAAGTTCAGCAAACCTCAGGAAAATCAAAGGGCTGGATTCATGAATACCTACACTAAGTGTACACAGTTCTGAGTGAATAGACAGCACAAGCATAACTCCCTCTTTCTTCCTCCTAATTTTAGTTTTCCTACTGATTTTTCTGGAATATTAAATATCAAGGGAGATTCATAAAGGTTACCACAAAATGCAGACTACATCTACACTTAGTATAATCTTTCTATGGTAGGGATGTTATTTAAGACAGATTGTGTACACTTAGTGTAGGCATTTACAAATCCAGTTCAAAGTATATACTTTGAACACAAAATAATTCTTCACTACACCCTACTTACATTGTACTAGATACGCTCAGAGTGATGATATAAGAAGTGTATGAGTTCTGCTCTAATGCTGTAGCATTCATCAGTGAAAGGATTACCAAAGGCTTGTGGCTATATGCCTTATACAGCTCAAGGAGTGCAACAATGAAACCCCTCTGTGGCTGAACAGAAATGTGGCACAAAGAGAAAGTAACACTGATGATGGTGGCAAGTAAGGACCATCTGGCCCTACCAAACAGAGAATCTCCAACATTTCCACACTAACTAAACCTTTAACTTCTATGTACCTCACAGTAAAAGGGCCCTGTGCCTATCTAATGCATTGTTAATTCATCTATCCATGTTCAGTACCCACTTTCTCCAGTTTAAGATCATGGTGATCCAGTGCCCACCCAGCTAAACAACTGACATGAGACAGGAAAATACTGGATGGTACGCCAGTCCATCACAGGTCACATGTGTATACATGCAAAGATATAGGCAGACAGACAGACAGATAGATAAAGACCATTCCTTTCAACCTCTTAGAGCAAGAAATCTGGACAAACCATACATAAAAGTGGGGCAAAGGCCCAATATTAGGGACAAATTTTAAATATTGCTCTTACAAACTTAGAAAGTTGATAGGATAACAGATTTTGCATTAGCATGAATTGTCTGAAGGGTATGAAGTCTGAAACTCAAATGTCTGAAATTATTTTCTAACTTCAGTCTTTAATGATTTGCCACCAATTTGCCAAAAAAACAATTTTATGAAAAAACGGGCCAAAAATATGTGGCAAAAAATCTGGACATTCTGCAAAAATCTGTACTGTTGAGAGGTATAGTCACACAGACACAGCCTGCATACTTTGAGACTTTTGAGATTCAGCAGGATATCAGAGCCCCATATGGACACAGAAAGTTCACTGAACCTAACAACAAATCAGAGTGAGGCAGTGGTGGTAGCCAATGTTCCCCATATATTTCCACTTCTACTTCTTCTGGAATCCTTTTTCATGCATCTATTATCACTTCTGCAAACCAGTACTTTCTCACATTATCTCTAAATCAGCATTTTGTATTCTCACATTTTAGTTATATTTTTTTCTTATAAAAGCTGGCACCTTCTAAAGCAGCTGACAATTCTAATAGCTCCTTGAAGATACACATTCATTTCTACAAGTCCCTCCTCATGCAATTTCCCTCACATAATCTGTACTGTCCTTTTTAATGGATTGCTTAAATGGATTTATTCTTTTTAATGGAGTCATTATTGCTTTTGTCTTAGTCCTGGCTGATTCTGTATTTATTCTTCTGTAGGGTTCTTTCCAAATGTTGCATCTAACTTATCTTCACTATACTTTCCACTATTCATATTTTCAGTCTCTCCTGTATGTTGTTTTCATCCTATTTTTAATTTTCTATACCTTATTTAGTGTCTGTTTAACCAAAAAGTGTGTAAAATATATAAAAAAATATGATGTATTGATTAACACAATAATTATTAACACAATTTTTGTTTATGCTACATTTGTTCTACCTTTGCTCTAATTTCCTTGTTTACAATTTTTGTATAATGTTGTTATGCTTCTTCTATATGACTTCATTACTTCTCTGTTACTTAATTTTTAACATATTGGGGCTTTTTCCCCAGGTCTCCACTGAAAATGGGCCTGTGCCCAGTCAGACTATCCCGGTTCACAAACATAAAGCTCCCCAGGCTAGTGAAAGTGGATAAGATATACATACTAAATCTAGACCACTTGATAATAGTTTTCAATCTTACTCACAAACACTGGCTAATCTACAATGTATGTACTGTACCTGTGTACTATGTATGTATTCTACCTATGTTCCAAATTTCAGCTGTATACCACAAATCTATTAATTACCTTTATTTTTAAATTAATATTTTTTTGTTTGTTCTCTCCACTGTAACTGTTGATGCGCTGCATACCATTGTAAAAACATGTCTTTAGTAATTTGTGTGTATACTGAGCATGTCTAACTAAATGTATCTGTAATTTTTCTTTGTGGAGCTTTTCTCCCCAGGCCTCTGCTGAAAAAGGACCTTTTCGGCTCAGTCAGACACCCCCGGTTAACAAATGTAAAATAAAAAATAAAGAAAATAAATAAATAAAATAAAACAAATAATAAATCCTGCCTAGATCCTGCAATGAGACAGACAGTATGCCAAGAATTGCACACACCATTTAAAATGGCGCTCACTAACAGTCTATATGGTGAAGAAGTGATGATGCTGAACCAAAATACTCCCCACATATAAATGTAAACATTTCTGCTTCAGTTTCTTATTTGTCTATTACATTGTTCAGTATGCTGTAGCTCAGTATACCATAAAAAGTAGCAAAAAGCCTTTGGAGGTTTTTTATTTATTTTATTTATTTTTAACAGGTAGATGAAATGCAGCACATGGGCTCTTTGTCAGACAGAGTTATAAATGAAATTAACAATGCTTACACCAGCACATCAGAGTGTAATTGGACAAAGCAATTAGCTCAAGATTAAGATAAAATAAGACAGAATTTTAAATGAATTGAGACAATAAATGAATAATGAAAGAGGCAAAAAAGGGAACAGAGGTAAAGATGGATTAATTAACCATGCTGAGTATGCTCTGATTATGCCAGGAAGGCTACCTAACTGCGTTGGCTTTTTTTTCTAAAATCACCTAATGTTGTGTGAGTAGGCATGACATTTTGGCATAGGGAGAAGTAAGCATGACATTTTGGCATAGACGGATAAAGCCCTCACTACAAGAGAGAGATGACCTTGAGTTGACTGGCAATATAAACACAGAAAGATCTGCCCAGAGAGGGAAGGAGGGACACCCATTGCTGACCCCCTTCTCCTGGGACCGACAGAGGATAACTGACAGAACTGAATACTTATAGTGCAGGCAGAAGGCTGCAACAGAAACATTGGATTAGCCACACATACAGATGACCAAGCGGCACTCATGCTGTAGATGGAATAGTCTGTGTGTGTTTGTGGAAGCATTTACTTCCCAAAGGGCTCAATACTGCACTCACTGCTTCAACAGATAATATAAGAAGCACACATAAGATGACAAAGGCATGGGTAAAGCATATAAAACCCAGTGACTGCCTACTGTGAGGGGAGAAGTGTAAAATAAAGGAAAAATGTTGGTGTTTGCATTTTAAATACATTTTCATTACAAGATGTATTTCTGATTGTTTATTTTGCTTCTTTCCTGCCAGCATGATAACTGTAGAAAGTTTTTTTCTGGAATTCAGAACTTGTGCCTAATGTGGAAAGGTACAGATATTAGTTAGCAAAATTAATGCTGTAGTATTCAATTTGAATTGGCCAATGGCTATATTTTAGTTCTTACAATAATGTTGCATTTGATCAAAAGTGGTATAAATGATTCATGCTATTTATGGTTTGAGG
Organism: Protopterus annectens; assembly: GCF_019279795.1. Taxonomy (NCBI): domain Eukaryota; kingdom Metazoa; phylum Chordata; order Ceratodontiformes; family Protopteridae; genus Protopterus; species Protopterus annectens. The sequence continues at coordinate 533,173,948 of NC_056748.1, forward strand.
TGATAGGACCTTGATTTTCTAGTCTCCCACATATGGGTGTTCCTTGCAATAAGTGAGATTATTCTCTTCTGAACTGTGTTGTGTGAAAGTTATTTTGTACCTTAACACTGCATAATGACCTGAGAACAGAATTGCTGTTAATGGGTGAGGTAGAAAAATATATGTTAAATATATAAATACATATTAAATATAAATATATAATATTTATTTATTATATAATATATATATTAATATATAAATATAATATATTTAAAAAAAAAATCTCAGTAGGTTATAGTCGGTTACAGTGTTAACTCCCAGTAAACATTTTATACATATATGCATATACATATACATATAAGGGAATTGTTAAACTTTTTTTGCATGTGTTTTTTTCCTATCCACCTACCCACCATCAACCTTCCTTGGCTGATTTGACATTATGATCACCCTCGAGGCCAGAAGATGATCAACAAAGACCATTACCAAGGCAGCCATCAGGACTTTTTTTGCAATGTTCAAAGTCATCCAAGTGGATGGCATGGGCAAAAGCCTGCTATTCCTTCTTCTCCATGGGATATGTATGCTCTCCTGCAGGGAGATTACTGCTTACTGCAGCTTAGTAGAGCCAAGAATATTCCCGGTCCATATTCTGAACACTGGACTCCCTCTTCACCACGAGAGTTAATATTGCAACATACATCTCCACCTCCCTTCCTCCAGGATAGGTGAGCTAACATCAACCACTTAGTCCCACTATCCCTGATTGCTCCTCCAGTGCCTGGGCTACTAATCAAACCCAGGTCATATGGGTCATAATCAGAATTTCATCCCTTTATGCCACAGCGCCAACTTTAAGGGAAATTTTAAGCTTTTAATAAAAAAGAACAGTACTGGTAAATACTGCCCTATGGAAGGAATATTAGAAGTAAGGGGCTGTAGCTCACAGTACTGGTAAATACTGCCCTATGGGAAGAATATTAGACGTAAGGGGCTGTAGCTCACAGTACTGGTAAATACTGCCCTATGGGAGGATTATTAGAAGTAAGGGGCTGTAGCTCACAGTGCTGGTAAATACTGCCCTGTGGGAGGATTATTAGAATTAAGGGGCTGTAGCTCACAGTACTGGTAAATACTGCCCTATGAGAGGATTATTAGAAGTAAGGGGCTGTAGCTCACAGTACTAGTAAATGCTGCCCTATGGGAGGATTATTAGAAGTAAGGGGCTGCAGCTCACAGTACTGGTAAATGCTGCCCTATGGAAGGATTATTAGAAGTAAGGGGCTGTAGCTCACAGTACTGGTAAACACTGTCCTATGGGAGGATTATTAGAAGTAAGGGGCTGTAGCTCATAGTGCTGGCAAATACTGCCCTATGGGAGGATTATTAGAAGTAAGGGCCTGTAGCTCACAGTACTGGTAAATACTGCCCTATGGGAGGATTATTAGAAGTAAGGGGCTGTGGCTCACAGTACTGGTAAATTCTGCCCTTTGGGAGGATTATTAGAAGTAAGGGGCTGTAGCTCACAGTACTGTTAAATACTGCCCTATGGGAGGATTATTAGAAGTAAGGGGCTGTAGCTCACAGTACTGGTAAATACTGCCCTATGGGAGGATTATTAGAAGTAAGGGGCTGTAGCTCACAGTACTGGTAAACACTGCCCTATGGGAGGATTATTACAAGTAAGGGGCTGTAGCTCACAGTACTGGTAAATACTGCCCAATGGGAGGATTATTACAAGTAAGGGGCTGTAGCTCAAAGTACTGGTAAATACTGCCCTATGGGAGGATTATTAGAAGGAGCTGTAGCTCACAGTACTGGTAAATACTGCCTTATGGGTGGTAAGGGGATGTAGCTCAGTGGTAGAGTGCTTGCTTTGCATTCATGAGATCCTGGTTCAGTCTCCAGCATCTCCAGAGTAATTTGTGATGTCTCTTATTTCCGCTGGTTAAGCTAAATGACAAAAGGAATGCTGTTTGTCTGTGTGTGTGGGTTCACATCTTAATTTGAGAATGGGGTTGGCATAATGGTTAAGGTATTTACTGTAGAGACACAAGGTACAGAGTTTGATTCTCACCTTGTCGAAGCATGTTTCATAGGTTCATAGGTTCGTACTAGGCTATCCGCCCTAGGGCATTTATAAGCCTAGCCAGAGTGTGTGTGGCTTTCACCACCCCTTAGGATGAGAATACTACGCCCTTTTAGGGTTTAGTTTACTATGCCTCTGTCTAGTAGTGACACACAGATGACCCCTGGGGTAAACCTACGATCTCCCATCCACTCGTCGAGATTTCTCTTGAATAGAGTCAGTGAAGGGCTCTGCCTAACATGGACTGGGATTCTGTTCCAGAGTGTGGGGAGCCCCTGGGTTATGAATCTGTCCCTCCAGCACGTCCTATTTATTTCTGTGTTGAGGTTTAAGTCTCTTGTTCTCGTGGCTCTGCTGGATTTGGATTTTCTGAGGTGGAGCATGTCCATTAATTCTGGATTAGACATGGCCTTGTACGTCAGGCACAGATCACCTCTGAGTAGGCGGTATGCGACTGAATAGAGCTGGAGTTTTTTCAGTTGGGCAGCATATGACATATGTTTAAGACCCTTTATCCTCTTGGTGAGGAACTTTTGGGGTCTTTCCAACTGCTGCAGGTGTCGGGTGAGATACATCCCAAATGGGGCATTGTACTCAATCATTGGCCTGATAAGAGAAGAGTACAGGGGCACAATGACCTCTCTTGATCTAGATGTGAAACCCTTCATGATAAGGTGGGCAATATAGAAGGTCTTCCTAACCACTTTGGCAATGTGAGTGTCAAATGAGAGGTTACTGTCAACCTGTGTCCCTAGGTCCCTGATTACCTCTTCCATACTTAATGGATTACCTCCTATGTGGTAATTTGTTGGTACCTTGTTTTTCCCAAAGGGTATGACTATACATTTTTTGGCGTTCAGCTTAAGGCCATGGCTCTGGCACCAATTATCCGTTTCTATAAGGCCTCTCTGAAGGATGTTTGTGTCCGCTGGAGTATCAATTATGGCGCCCAGTTTGCAGTCATCTGCGAACTTTGTCAGCCACAATCCTCCTATGTTTGCCTGTACCTCGGAAAAATAAATGCCGAACAAGAGGGGTCCCAGGACTGAGCCCTGTGGGACACCACTTGTGACTGGCTTAGAGTCTGACATAGCTCCAGCAACTCTGACCCTGTGGGTTCTGTCCTTGAGCCAGTTTGCAACCCATCTTGTGACATATGGGTTTACATTTAAGCTGGTGAGTTTGTCTATGATGCCCGAGTGGGGTATTGTGTCAAAGGCTTTTGCAAGGTCAAGGTAGGCTGTGTGAACTGCCTTACCCTCATCAATGGCCTTAGTGACTGTTTCAAAAAAGTCGACCAAGTTCAAAAGGCAGGATCTGCCCTTGACAAAGCCAAATTGGGTAGGATCCAATGTCTGTAGGTCCCCAATGTCTTTGTTTATGAGTTCCATAATGATCCTTTCCATAGCTTTGCAGACCAGGCTCGTCAAGCTTATGGGGCGGTAATTTCCAGGGTCCGTAGAAGCACCACCCTTGTGAAGTGGGACTACTGTTGCCGTACGCCACTCTTTGGGTACGTATCCTGTAGTAAGGCTAAGATTAAACAGCAGCCTTATGTGTGGGTTTAGTTCCTCTTGGAGTTCATGTAGCACACAGCCCGGGACACCATCCGGTCCCACTGATGCTGTGTTTTTAGCTTTAGAGAGGGCGGCTCTCACCTGGGCATCTGAGATGTTAGGGAGGCTACACTCTGCTGGGATAGTTATTTCTCCTTTTGGGGGGGGGAGGAGAAATTTGCACTGAACCTGTCTGCCAGAATGTTGGCAATGTCAGTGGGTTCAGTGTATTTTGTGTCATTTTGGACTAACTCTGAGCATATCTGGGAGTTTCCACCCAGGTTTCTAACATAGCTAAAGAAGGCCTTGTGATTGTCTTTTGTGTCTTTTGCGATTTTTCTCTCAAAGTTGGCCTTGGATGATTTTATGAGTGCTCGTAGTTTTTTGCTAGTACTGATCAGAGATGCCTTCCCTTTTAGGGATTTTGCTCTGTCATGTAGTAGCTTCCTCCTCCTGTTGTAAAGTTTGTTTATGGCTGGGGTCCACCAGACCGGGCGCCTGCCTTTGGAGGAATGGGTCTTGGTTTTATTTGGGATTGCATGATCCATGCATTCTTGAAGGTGCCCATAGAAGGCATTTGCAAAGGATTCAGCAGTGTGGGTTGTGGTTTCCACTGGCCCAGGGGCCTTGAAGGATACCACTTCAGTCTTAAGAAGTGTGAAGTTTGCTTTTGAGAAGTTCTTCACTGTGGTCTTTTGTGCAGGGAGTGGGGGCAGGATGTGGATTTCCAGTGAGATTAATTTATGGTCTGATCTTACCAAAGAGGGATATACTTCCGGTGTGGAGCATTTTGTCCCCATGTTTGTGATGATCAGGTCTAGTATATTGTCTCCTCTTGTGGGAATGGTGACTAGTTGTTCCATTGCATTTGAGTTTATGAATTCTAGGAACCTTTGGGCTAGGGTGTTGGGGCTTGAGTAATGTTCCCAGTCTATGTTTGGGTAGTTGAAGTCTCCCAAAATGATGGTATTTGGAGAGACATTCATACTCTCCAGTGTCTTCAGGAAGGCTGTGTGGGGTTCCTGAGTTTGAGAGGGTGGTCTGTAGCATGCTACAAACTGTAAGGCAGTTTTGCCTATGGTTAGTTGCACCTGGATAGTTTCCGATGCTTAGATGCGTTGCCACTAACCTGGAGGTGTGGGTATCTTTGATGAAAATGGATACTCCCCCTCCTTTTGTGGTTCGGTCCAAGTTTTGGGGCCGGAAAGCATGATATAAGGTAAAACCTGATAGTGCTGGGGTGCTCTCTGGAGCCTTGAACCAGGTTTCAGTCACTGCACAGACATCGATGTTCTCCATACTGAGGAGGGCTTCGAGGGCGTGCATCTTGAGGTTTAGACTTCTGGCATTGAGCAGCATTACCCTTAGTTTTTTTCCACTTGTGTTTTCTAGGGCGGTAGGTTTGTCATTTGAGCCTTGCCTAAAAAAGGCACTATGGGGGTGGCAAGAGCCTTGGCCAATATCCAGAAGCCCAGGGGTGACAGGTGCAAGCCATCCCTTGCGAAGCAGCGTGGCTTGTCAAGCATGTCATCCCAAGCAGACAGACATTGGATCCCCTTAGAATGACACCAGTAATTAAGCCAATTGTTAAAACTGATCATTTTGTCTTTGTACTGTGGCATCATTCTTGGTGAGGGTAAGATGCTGCTCAGGGTCAGGGTCATACCGGCCTGGGCTACATAATCAGAGAGCTCCTCTATGTCTCTTTTCATGTAGTCCAGGGAGGTATGTCTCAGGTCGTTCACACCGGCATGTACAATGACTGAGTCATATTTGTACTTGCTGTGGAGTGACCTGAGTGCTTGTGTTATGTGGCGGATTCTAGCTCCCGACAGGCAGCTTACTGTGACCTTTTCCTTGTTCAGTCTGGTGAGTGGGACGTCAGTATGTCTGACTATGGAGTCACCTATTACAAGTGTGTCTGGCATGTTGTTTGGCCTTAAGGGTTGTGACTGTTTAGCACACTGACTTTGTGAGCTATGTGTTGCATGTGCTGTGTCTTGAGGTGGTGGTTGCTTGGGTGTCTGCTTTGGAGGCCTCTGTTGTTTTGGTAGATTTTTAATCAGTGCCTCCGAGTATGTTTTTGTGTGTTTATGTGTTTGGTTTGCAGTTGTGATAGTTCTATGTGAGACTGGGTTTGTGGTGTGCATGGTTACCTTCTCCTCCTGACTGGTCTTGCCAGTACTGAATTGAGAGAGCTCAGCCTCTAGTTTGGCTATATAGTTGCATCTCTCGCATATATTTGTATTTGTTGGGAGGAGGAGAGGGTTGTCTGTGTACATGAGGAAATTGTAACTTTGCCTCAAGATTCCCAGATTCACCAGCTGAACAGGAGAGGATGCCAGCAACCGACCCTTCGACATCCTAGAAATAGTGAAAAAGATTGCTGTGTAACTGAGTCAGAAAGGACCTATAGGGAAATGTGTACTCAACAGAATTTAGGTGAATGAAGTACTTTCTTTTGTTTAAGAGTGCTTTACCTGTGTAAAAAATGCTTTAGGAGCAAGTGCTGAGCTCTTCAGATAGAGTATAGGCAAGTAGAACAGTTCTAAGGGAAAAATTGAAGAGCAGACTTGGCGGAGCCAGAAAAAGTTTAACCTTGTTTAACCGGCGCTGCGCTATGCGCGCGACCGCGCAAAGCCGGGCAAATGCGGATTTTAAGCAGTGAACTACAAAAGAGCTAGGAATGGTCCCAAACAACCAATTACTACAGCTTCTTGTGCTGAGGTCACTTCCCCCAAGGACAGGTAGGCTGCTCAAGGCTCCCCACTCCCACTGGTGAGCAAAGAAACTTCCTTCTATCCAAGTAAGGTAATGGACAACACAGGAACTACACCACAGCTCAGAATACAGCAATGCCTGTATACTGGTCTAAACTAGTCGAGAAAGGCGGGAAAACAAGGATTATTTTTTTGTTTTTTTTTGCAGAAACACACAGAAAATGCAGAGACAGTGATAAATTAGTTACACAGGCTAGTACACTTTAGTGGGCAGCCTCCACAGTTAAATTAAACAAACAAACAAGCAAACTTTCGATTAAATTCGACTAAATGTAACTTTAAGTGCAGTTTTTAAAATAAATGCAGTAATCAGTAAAAAAACAGTTCAGGCTAGTTCAAAGTAAGCAAGAGAAGCTATTTCCAGTGAAAAAAAGCAAAAGATACTTAAATCCAGAAGGTAGTCACTTTTTCGAGTTCCTTGCTGCTAGGACCACTCTGTAAACCCACGTGGAGCTTGTCTGAGCAGTATAGCCAGAAAAAAACGTCCAGAGGCGGATTTTAAGCAGTGAACTACAAAAGAGCTAGGAATGGTCCCAAACAACCAATTACTACAGCTTCTTGTGCTGAGGTCACTTCCCCAAGGACAGGTAGGCTGCTCAAGGCTCCCCACTCCCACTGGTGAGCAAAGAAACTTCCTTCTATCCAAGTAAGGTAATGGACAACACAGGAACTACACCACAGCCCAGAATACAGCAGTGCCTGTATACTGGTCTAAACTAGTCGAGAAAGGCGGGAAAACAAGGATTATTTTTTGTTTTTTTTGCAGAAACACACAGAAAATGCAGAGACAGTGATAAATTAGTTACACAGGCTAGCACACTTTAGTGGGCAGCCTCCACAGTTAAATTAAACAAACAAACAAGCAAACTTTCGATTAAATTCGACTAAATGTAACTTTAAGCCCCCCACCCCGAGATTTTTAGCCTAGTAATCACCAATAAATCTGTTGTTAAAGGGCACATCATCTACTCTAGATACCTCTTTACTAAATACTTTGGGTGCCAGCTCTTAATACAGTTCATATCATATTACTTTAGGCCTGTGCAGTTATATTGTGCTATTGTGTAGAGTTTTCACAACTAGAGTGTGAGATAATAGTGCTCCCTCATAGCATGACACCTCTGAAATATTAAGAGGTCCAAGAGCCATCTTAGAATCTTAATCCTGGACAATTCTGGTTCACATAATGTCAGTACTCAACATGTCAAATATTTAAATCCTTTCTGATGGGGCACTCATTGAGTTGTTTTTGCAATCTGTGACATATTCTGTGGTACCTAGTACAGCCATTCCTAAAAACTGCTGCTTAGATCAGAAATCGAGTTGCAAAGTTAGTGATTAATACTTTTTAAGAACTATACTGGACAGATTAAAAGTTAAAAAAAAAAACAATCCTAAGGGTAATTCTTTGCTCCCAATTATATAAAAATAATTGCATGTTTTTTTTTTCAAAATATTTAACCCTTTATTGTTTTAGTTTTTCACTGATGAATGAAAATGGTTATCACATGGAAAGTTTAAATCTAATAATGAAGGGGTTCATGAAAGTGCCCTACAGGCATATTATCATCCCCGTAATAAATTATGGAGAATTACTTTCCAGCAAAATGGTATTAAATTTTGAGACAGTCATCATTTATTCTGAAATATACATCACAGACTCCTGATGGAACTAGAGCCCATCCAGACAGTCAATGGAAAAAAAACAGAAATCCAAAAAGGATGCCAGTCTATCACAGAGGACACATATGTGCATGCATGCACAGACATACACACACGTATATGCGCACATATTTGAGGGAAATTTGAAGAATATATGCATATATACACAGCCAATACATACACACACATACATACAACACAGAGTGGTTTGAAGAGTCAAAAGTTTATTTACCATGTCTTTGGGATATGGGAAAAATAAAGCAGCCAGTGAAAAAACATTCAGAGACAGGGAAGATATGCATATTCCAACAAAAGACATCCTAGGAAGGAAGTGAACTGGAGAAACAAGTTATGGTGGCTGGAATGTTGGTATCTGTACCATTGTGTCACCCTTCCATATTTCACCTACTTTCCAGAATGTACCTTCTTCCATTAGATACTGCAGAACAGTGTAACAGATATGCTCAATTTATGTGCTTTTGTTGTTGTAGCTACAACAGAATATGTCACACTACTCACTGTATGTGACTTTTTGCCAAGTTTGTTTCCTATAACCTGTATCTCTACAACTCTGTCTAATGACTATAACATCTGGAGTAAGTGCAGACTTAGGCTACAGAATGACACAAGCAAACACTTTTACATGAAACAAGGCAGCACAGCTGTTAAAGTAAATGCTTTGATGTTAGCACAGTACTTGCCTAAGAGCCTTATCTTCACCTGTGCTGTCTTGGAATTAGTTGATCTGTACAATCCAGCTGCGTAAAATTAGAACTTATTTGTTACTGTGTTCATGTGTTGAAGTAGTTGTTTTCTGCTGATACACAGTTTACTGTATCAAAGTACAGTGCTGTCCAACAGCGGTACTATATTTAGCCATATGCAGTATAGCAGTGCAGTACAATATGTCAAGGAAATGTGGCTTCATTCAGTAATCTTGGGTTTCATTCCTTATGTCTCCACTTACATACTCTTGTGATTCTAGACAAGTTTCCCAACTACACAGTGTTTCTGTCAGTCCTGAAAAAAGTTACTTACACCTTGTGGATTTATGCAGTTAAAAATGAAGATACATATTTAACAAAAATATTTCTGTACTGAAAGCATGCATGGATAGCAAATAAAGGATTCAGCAACTGAGGTCTGCTGCACTTAGACAATGAAACAAGATTTTTTTTCTTTCATTCTTTATTTCTTTCAGTCACAATACTGGTGTCTACTAAAGCAAATGCAAATGAGACAGGCATCCTTTTCAGTGGCAATGGTGCTAAATGCAAAGAGACAGACAGAGAAGAGTGAAAGCAATACGATATTCTGAATCCAATTAATATATCGCACATGGTGAAACTGTAAGGGTACATATTTCTGCATAGTAATTTATTAAAAGATATTTATTACCTGTAAGTTCCAATTAAGCACGGGAGACCTTCCTAGGTCTGACAAGTAATACCTACTGTGGACAATAGTAAACAGTAATATGTGAACAAGAAGGGAAATGTGAGGGAAAAATTTCTTAGATCAACACAAAATATGGTGAATGTACCCAGAAGCAGAGTAAGTGTACCTTGCACCTCAACACACACACACACACACACACACACACACACACACACACACACACACACACACACACACAAAACACATACAGACACATGCATACACACACACACACACACACACACACACACACACACACACACACACACACACACATTTATTTATTATTTATTTATTAGCATTTCTTTACAGTGAAAGTCCAACTGGTCAGAACCCCCCCCCCCTTTTCAGCAGAGGCCCAGGGACAAAAGCTCCACAAACAATACAAATATAACATGGGCAGACACCATAAATATAATATAAACCAATAATAAATTACCTTAAAAGTACAGTTACAATGGGTATACATGTACAAAAACTGTACAGACTCGAGTATTTACAAATAAGCATAACAAAAAATAATCATACAAGAATTATAGTGATAGAAAGTCAATAACTGTTCGAGTGGACAGAGAATAAAATATGAAAAAGGAAAGTTTAATTTATTGTTAGGTTGTATTACATGTAGCTAGGGAGGTTTGTGAGCATATAGTATAGTACAACAAAGAGGATGTGGAACATTTAATTATGGTAACATTTATTGGTTGTTTGTTTATATATTCATTCATTGCTATTTGATTACTGGGAAAGTCCAACTGGGTAGGTGGCCATTTTCAGTAAAGGCCAGGGGAGAAAAGCTCCAAAGTATTACAAAAACATTTTAAGAACAATAATTTTACAATCTTCAAAAATAATACAAAACATACAGTTTAAAATAACTATACCAAATTAAACATAATGTGAATACATTGATTAAGAAAAGGTACAACTTACATGGCAATTATTTAATATTTAGAGAAATTTTAGCCAGTTTAGATAAATTAAAGATAAGTTAGTGCAATACAAAAGAAGCATGGATGCTGGTAATCCTAAATCACGCCACTGATTTATTAATGTAGAATTCCATTAAAAACATCCAAATGTAGAAAACTGATATGCGCTTTCATCTTAAGGCATTCTAAGACTTCTTTAGATAACAAAAATCCATTCATTCAGCCATTTTATACAAAAAGAAGTTGTGGCCATTTTGTGCCAAATTTTTAAAGTGACCTAGTTGTAAAAAACAAGTGATTACCTATACATAATAAAAAGGCATTGCTGCTTTGCAACATAAACAAGTAAGCTAAATAAAATCCAACACTTTATTTTAAAACATAAATAATTAAGCTTAAATCAAACAAGTGCCTTTTAACATAGTTAAGCTTTAACTTACGCCTTTTAAACCAGGGTAGTTGTGTGCATTTAGGCGTAATTGGCATAGTTCTTTCCTTTCCAAGAATAACCCCTAAGGACCATGTCTAGGGTTTGGACTCAGTTTCTCAAGCACAATAAACTTAAAAGTGTGCTCTGGGAAAGTGCTGAGATGTCCAAACAAGGCATTAACTTATTTCTTTCATTGCCCGTTCGGTTTTGCCAATATAAAATGCTGTACAATTTTTGGCACAAGGCAGCATATACTACTCCTTTTGTCAGGCAATTAAATTTACCACTAATCCTGCAAGTTTTCCCATTATTTAGTCACATGTTAGTACGCAATATATCTCTAGAAACATTACATGTTCCACATCTAAGCATTGCATTGTTATGTGTGTTATATGCATGCTTGTGGTTGGTTTCAAAGAAGTGTTTTAAATTAGTTTATCTTCTATAAGTAATAGTTGGTTTATCATTCAACTTTCATTATGGGTTGAAGCATTCGTGTGCAATAGACCAATTCTTGTTCAGTACCCATCTAATGAATCAATGGTCAGTTGAATAAACACTGATACAACTACTATTATAGAGGGTTCTATTCTCAGGGTTAACTAAAATGTCATTAGAATTAATGCTGTACTCTTCCTGGTGCAAGCCTTTTGTACCTAATAAAATTGGCTTATATACATTGTGTCTTCTTTTGTAAACCACTTCATCCATGTAGTTATTAATAAAAGATTCAGCGTAGCCCCTTCTTAGGAACATGTTCTCAAGAGTGTTGCACTCATCTAGAAAATCATCTATTGTTGTAGTCATTCAGGCCACTTCGATGAACTGACCCTTGGCTACAGCCTTTTTTGGTTGACTAGATGGGAGGTAGATTGATGAAGAAATGAATTAGAATAGGTGGGATTTCTGTAGATTGTGGAAATTAATCTTTTATTTATGTAGTCTTTGGTAAGTTTCACATCTAAGTATGAAATGGAGTCTACACCCACCTCATGGGTAAACTGTAAGAACACTGTAGTGCTGTTAATGTATTCCAAGAACACTTGTATGTTCTCCAGGTCACCTTTCCAAAAAATAGATATGTCATCAAGGTACCTCGTACAGAGGTACCATGAATCTTTAAAGGTACTATTCAGAACATATCTTTCTTCCTATTCAACCATTACGTGTTTGAGTACAATGATCCACAGGTTGCTCCCATCACCACCCCTCTTTGTTGCAAAAAGTATTGATTGTCAAAAGTTAGGTAGTTGTTGTGCAACACTAAATCTAGTAGTTATGTAAACACATTTACTCTATCTTGGGGTAAGTTTGCATGCTTGTAAAGAAATTTGGTAAACCAAAGTGTGCCTACATTGTGAGGGATTGTGGTGTATAGGTCTTTTACATCTATGATTAAGAAAATCACTGTGTCTTCAAATGCTAAGTTGTTACATTTTTCTAAAACTGACCAGGAATCCTTATATAGGTGGTCTATACCAAACATTGTCTCTTTTAAATGGTGGTCCAGAAACTAGCCAGAGGAGAAGTAATAGAATTTCTAGCATCAATAATAGGCCTCATCGGTGGATTGTTCAAGTATTTATGGATCTTTGGGGTACCAAAAATTGTCGGTATCATGGGGTTCTTAATAGCCAGGAAATTAAATTCATTCACATTCTTCTGTCCCTGTATCAATATGACATTTAAGGCAATATGAATCTTTTTATAAGCAACATTCACTTCATTTTTTGACAGTTGAGTGTGTGTGCCCTCAAAAAGAATGTCATATAATTTCTCATACTACTATGTGTTATCCATGAGAATACCCCTCCCCCATCTGGCTTCATAACACAAGATTTTAAGTCATTCATTAAAGTCATTTCGTCATTCTTCACTGGTGCCGTAAAGCAGCCTCAAGTCCTGTAAAGCAGGTGACTTTAAAGTTTTCATTACAAATCTTACCCTGTATATCAGACACATGACGACTTGTTTTCTAAAGGATTCACTTTCAATTTTGCAAAAAGACCTAACTTAGCCGAAGTTCTAATAGACCTAAAACATACACTAGAAAACTTAACTTGAGGCTGCTTTATGGCACCAATACTTCCCTTAGCCACATCAACCTCTCCTTAGCTACTGTGTATAATCCACCCCTCCACCCAATATCGAACATGTTTGAAAGAAGTGTGTGTTTCACTTAAGATCTGGTTTATCTAACAATGTTAGTACACATGACAGCAACTTAAATCCTTTATATGTAACAGGTTAACGTCCTAAGTACTAGCTTTACATTTTTATTTTTGCTACTACTGCCACTGCATGGTGAACAGCTCCTTGTAGATGTGCCTAATTTATAGCAGACAGAAAAAAGATGAAAAATAACTCCAGTGCTCTCTGGCCAATAAACAGCTACACTTTGAGCACCCTGGAGTGCTTCCCAACTCAGGGAAACCAGGTTAAAAAACACTTTCTGCCATAAGACGGATGATCCTGCAACTTATTAATGTAAAGCACAGCAAAAGAAGCTCTCAAGTGCAGATTCACACCAAATAACTAAGTCCCTAAAAAGCCCACTGTCTGATGAAACTATTTCACTTTAAGCCTCCTTGTGTGTTTCCCAACTTGGACTGACCAGGCTACTTCACTACTGACACTAGAATAGCAGTCTCAGTCTTCTTAATGCATAAACACACTTTGGTTAACCAAAAGTGAAAAGGTACCAACTGGCTGCAACAAGTAATTGTCACCTTAAGCCCGTTGTGTATTTCCCAACTTTGGCAGACCAGGCTCCCTTTCCACTACCACAGGAATTGCAGGCCTAGTCTTCTTGATGTAAAAGCATAGTTTAGTTAGCCAGGATTGTAACTGAGAACATCACAGGCACCGTGTCACTGTCCATGTCATTAATTTACACACGGAGTGAAATACCACAACTGTATCAGAACCTGATGCAATACACAATGAAGGTTTTCACTGATGAAAAGTCATTTTAAAAGGAAGGCAAATATACACATAGATATAGATGTAGCTATAAAGAAAGATACAGTACTGGTGTAGTTACAATTATAGATATAGATATAAACATACATTTAGATAGAGATCTAGAAAGAAATACAGATAGCAAGTCAGACTGGAGAAAGAAATATACTTTGAAGTAGAATGGCTACATTTTAAAATCACATCCTGGAGACATCATCACCACCTAGGCCAATCTATTTGAAAGAGCCTTGTTCCTGAAGACCAGAGCAGATAAAAAGCTGAAGTCTCCATAACCTGGCAGAAATACTGACTTAGTGCTGGACAGCTTTTTCCAGATTCTAAATTTAAACAGCTATATCTAAGGAACAAGGCATGTTTCAGTGCCTAACATAGCTGAGGAGCACGTCTTTATGTTTAACTGGTTTTCTCCCTACTTAATGTAGGTAATGCTACTTCATTTTATTTTCAGTAGGTGATCAGTCAGGACCACAAGGACCCTTTTCCAGCCATAACCTTATTACAGCAAGCAAAACTGATACCTATAAGTAGGGATACACAGTTAACATTGCACTGCTGTTGAACAAAACTGGAATAATTGATATTTTAACCGAATATGTTTAGCAGAACTCAGCATACATCTTGAGATCACAAATTTGTGAGGATATGGACCTTACCCCAAAGTTCCACAGTCTTGGAATAAGTATATTTAGAGATATAGAAGTGTGAGCATGTCATACCCCTAAAGCAAAAGGGTGCAGAAGGTTGACTCTCCTACAAAAATTATATTTTGTATGTTAAAATCAACATTGTGAGTTGATGATTTAATTTAATTATGTCCACTGTGATATTTTCTGATTAATTATTTAGCAATATATCACCATACATCTTACACCAGAATAAACAAGGCATTCCACATTATTCAAAACAAGTAAAATCCTAGTTTAGAACATATATAACCACAAATGAGTAAGGAGCTAAAAACGCTATATTTGTATAAAGCTATATCAGAACTTTGCCTTGGATTTACTAAGATATAACACTACATTTTTTTAAGAAATAACACAGAAACTTTAAAAACAAATAATCCAAAACAGACTCAGGTGGCATAGGGTAATAAAGTGCTGACTACGTCTCAGGTGACCTAAGTTAACGGAGCTGGCAGGAGAATATGGGTATATTGTTCCTGAGGGAACTCCAGTGGTCACTAGCACAGTATTATGTTTGTTCTGGCACCACAGGCATGGCAACCTTGCTCAAGAATTACTTAAAATGGCCACCTACACCAGTTATAATCCCTGCCAGCATATGTGAAGGAATGTGCATGTTATAATAGAGGGGTGTAGGCCATCCCCGTAGTGATGCAGGTGCTCAAGTCACCACCCAGGTTAGACTCTAGGGATTTAATGCAAAAAGCCCTATTGTTACATTGGGCCCCAGTTGGGAGGGGATATTTGGAACTGGTCTCCTTTGAGTCCTGCTTCAGGATTTAAGCCAGACTCACCTCCAAGGCAGGTCTCACAGAGGACGAGAAACTGGATGGCAAACAGCAGAAAGCACCTTCATGGCCCCCTGGATGATGGCCCCATCAGACAATTTTCACCAAACACTGGGCTAATTTCCCAGTGCTGAGGAACAAAGATTTAATGGCTGGCAGACTTGGGGGCACAATGCAGAGAAAAAAACAAAACAAATAATCCATATCAAGAGTTACTGTTAAAACAGACCCTAAGAACGTGTTACAGATATAAAAATAATAATTAAATATCTTGCAACTAGCTTCATGATAATAAATACTGGTATCTAATCCTAATGTACTTAAATTTACAGTGTGGTACCCTGTTATTTGTTCTGTAGAGTGTCCCTAATTAATTTGCAATCAGTTCTTTTCTGAAGTTCCTGAGGTTTAAACATGTTCATTATCAACTCATTTTATATCACAATAACTATTTTTGTGATAATTGACATTTGTGTATGATAATCTGATTTATATTGATGGACTGCTATAGCGTTTAGTATTGATTCATTTTCATAGAACTTTTCTTCCCCAGGCCTCTGCTGAAAATCAGCCATGCTCACTTAGAACTTCACAGTCAGCAAATGTAAATAAATAAGTGAATAAATAAAATAAAATAAAATGAAATAAATCTGGATTGCTATAAAAATTATGAATTAAAAGACGAATGTAACGTTCATTATGTGGGCTGAGGTGAGAAGTGGGAGTTGATGAATAGAATGAAAAGCAACATATATAAGAAATTAAGAGTATACGGTACAATAGTACAGAAGTATAATTTATTTATTTTATCTGTCCTTTGGTAACCTGGAAAGTCCAACTTTTAGAGGAGGCCCGGGGAGAAAAGCTCCACAACAGATTCAAAAACATTTAAACAGTAGTTGATGATAATTATATACAGGAAGACAAAAGCCCTGCCACAGATTAAATATCTTACAATGAGCTTGGGAGAAAGGCTACACAAAACAGACATAAAACACATTTTACCATAACTGATAAGTAAAATTATATACAAGGAGAGAAAATCCCCACAGCAGATGAAACACAAATGGATTGAGATACATCATCAGAACGTTATTAGGGTAAACTATGATCAAGAATACAGTATGAACTGCAAGTAGCAAAACACTTTGTAGAAGTGGATAGATTATGTTAAATAAACTAATACATGGTTTTCAAAACATTGACTCTATTTCTAATAATATATGGAGGTGAGAAATAACAATATTCTGATACCAAAATAGACAGAGTGATAAAATGAGATGAGGATGAGTAATGAGCAGCAGGGAAAATTAAAGACACGGAGAGAGAGAGTTTATTATTAGAAAGATGAGAATATTAGAAGGGCATTAGAGAAAAAAACAAATAGTAAAAAGTACAGGCTGAAGAGGTAGATGAGCATACATTAGTAGTAAGTATCATTAAAGTGAGAACTTCTTCTGGTGTTAGGCCATTACTATCTGGTAACCTGTGAAGGTGTTAGTGAATTAAAAGTGGGAAAGGCATAGTTTTAGTGAGTCAGTTTTCATGCATCTGTTTGAGGGTTGTGCAGGTACAGGTAGCGGTATCTGATAGATATTTTTTTAGATTGGTCTTAGAGACAGATTCTTGTTCACTGATGCGGTTTGTAGGTAGTGAGGAGCATTTTGTTTTCAGATTGAAGTGGCCTACATAGGATTTATGCTATTTAATACGTCTAGTAGGGCTTTGCTTTGTTCTGGTTTCTATATTAACTTGTAGACTAGGAGTAGTTGGGTGTAAGTGAGTTGCTTGGGTAATTCAAACAAATTAAGCTGTTTTAGTGCTAAGACATGTTATAAAAGGAGGATGCCTCTGTTTGATGGCTTCTGTTTGATGAGTTAGGGGCACATTTTGATATTTTATCGTAGCGCTGGTTTAGTTTCTTTTGGATGGAAGCTTGAAAGTTAAGCAGTACTGGGGAGCCATATAGTAAAGTGGGGAGCAGGAGTGTAGAGACCAGGAGATTACTGCATGAGTCAGTTAAGTATTTTTTTTTTGTTCTACAGAGTGTCCCTAATTTTTGATGAGTTTGTTTTATAACCTGTTGCATATGCAAGTCAAATTTCAGGTTATCATCAATTGTCATGCCTAGTAGCTTTGTATGGGAGTTGACTTCTCTAGGGGTGTTATCAGAGGCTGTAACTGAGAAATGTTGTATGAGGTGTGTAAGGGCTTTTGGGAGGAATAATAACAGCTTTGTTTTTTTTGTTTTGGATTGAGTAGAAGCTGATAGTTATTGAACCAGCTTTCAACTTATGAAAATGACTCCTGGGTGATGTGTTGTAGGGTAATTAGGTTACTGGCAGAACAGATTAATGTGGAGTCATCAGCATATTTTATGAGGGGTGCTTGACATTTGGCGAGGTGTCGGTTGTTGGCAAATATGTTAAAAAGCAGTGGCCCCAGTATGGAATCCTGGGGAGCACCTGTTTGACAGGTAGGAAGGATGAGTAAGAATTAATCCACTTAACAGACTGGAGTCTATTGGAAAGGTAGCTAGATATCCATTTGGTGGAGATGTTTGATAGGCCAAGTGAAGAGAGTTGTTTTAAAAGTCAGCTATGGGAAACTGTATCAAAAGCTTAGGATATATCCAGAAACATGGCAGGAACCAGTTGGCCTTTGTCTCTGTCTATTAGGTCAATAGTGCTGGTGAAGTTTAGGAGAGCTGCTATAACCTGGTCTGAAACCATGTTGTGTAGAGATAAGGAGGCTGTTAGTTTGTAAATAAGTCTTTAATTTATTATGAATGTATTCTTCAAGGAGTTTTGAAAGTGGGAAGAGAATGGTAATGGGTCTAAAGTTGGAAATGTCATTAGAGTTACCTCCCTTGTGAAGTGGGATCATGTCAGATTTTTCCAATAAGGCTGTTACATATGATTCCTGAAAAGATCTATTTATCAGAATGAATACTACAAAGGAAATTCAGGTGGCTAACTTTGGAAATCACAAGAAATTCTGTCTAGAGCTAGTGTACTTGTTTAATTTGTTGGAGCTATTTGATTGTTGTGATGGATACTTCTTGAAAGAAAAAAGGTGAGTATTAATGGGAAGTGAGACGGAGTGGGATGTGGCTAGGTTATTTGAGGAGGTTGAGTTGTTTTAAGTTTGGTTGTGAAGTAGTTTAGTGATGCTAAAGATAAAGTAATCATTGAAAGTTGGCTGTTTGTTCAGGAGTGCAATGAGGGTTGGGGTTTAGTTGTACATTTGAGCCAGGGTGCAGTATTTTAGATAGGGTAGCCAGAACTGCCTAGAATTTTTGTAGCATCTCTTCTGCAAATTGGAGTAATAAAGTTTTTTGTCAAGTTTGATCTGGCATTTGGCTTTATTTTGTATGTTTTTATATTGTTGAAGATTGTTTTCTGTTTCATTATTGAGCCATGCATTCCAGCCTTTATATCTATTCCTTGTTAATTTCCTGGTGGTAGGAGTGAGCCAAGGAGCAGGGTTGTTTTGCACTCTTTTAAACTTAAGGGAGTCGATGCTAATTAGCATCTCCATAAATATTAGGTTTTAGCCAAGTGTCTGTTTTTGCTAATATATCAGGGGAGTGATTGTAATGACCCACCACTGGAACAGGAATCAAGGAGCCTCAAGTCCTCACCACTGGCACATGTGGGAACACGTTCACTATGAGGATAACAGGTATACACACAGTATTCCCAGATGCAGCTCTCTGCATCAAGTGCAATTTCCCTTAAGAGCACAGAGAGACCACATTCAGTCTAGGGCTGGTTTCTGCCTCTTCCTTCAGATCCCTAATAAGACTCCCCACTGGCACAGCTATAGAGTTGAGCTCTAAGCTGAGTGACCAAGCCAAGACTTACAGCACCCTCTCTGTCCAACCAGTGCATGTTCCTGCCCAAGTAGCTGACACACACACTTTTTGAGGTTTGATTTATACACACACACCCGAGAAAGGCTGGCACAGGTTTACTAGCTATGTCCCCTTCTGCTCAGACTATAAGGTAGTTACCACTGCCACCAGTCACTCCTTATCAGCTACTTTAGGGCCCTTAACAAAGGGTATCCACTTTTACTGTGTAACATTAATAATAATACAAATGGAAGTTTGACCAAGAGCAATGATATTAGGAGTGGCCCACACAGTGTCACCAAATAAATAAGCAAGTACTCTCAAAATTTAAATATGTCTATACAGATCAGCCACAATGAAAGGTTTAAATATATTTAATAATAAATAATAAAAGAACAGGTAATACTCAGTTTATATTCACAGTGATATCAGAGTTCAAAACCACATGAAATATTTAAAACAACATTACAGGACAGTCTCAAATAAAGAAAAATAATATCTAAACTAAGCTTTACTATATTCCTGACTGTATCTAAGAGATTTATGCTATTCCCTAGTAATGTACTTAATTAGAGCAAGGCAGATGGTGTGGTGAATGGTTCTTCTTGTTATCAGGTCCAAAACAGAATGCAGAATGCTCTGTCTCATTAAGAGACTTCTCAAAATGATATATAAAATATTACTGCTGGGGACAGCTTGCAGAATGACATCATTTGTGGTCATCTGATTTCTAGTTCACATGCGAACCCCGACTGCTGAAGGTGGCAATTTTTAGCATCTACCTGTAAACATACTCATACAAGGGCTTTTGCTCAGATCTTCGGCAGATGCTGGAAGTCATAAAACATTTGCATTCTTTCATGCTTCCAAATTAGCAATTAGTTCACCCTAAAGACAATACAGAAAACGTCCTGGTACAGACTCTGTGTCTCTAGTTGCATTGAAACTGTCAGATAACCTCTTTATGGCCTAGCCTATAAAGTAATTTAATTTCAAATATTTTTCTAAAGTTTGCTGGACTGAGGTTAACACTCCTGTTAACATATACATTTAAACAGAATAGTGCATGTACATTTCTGTTCTCTTCCAGTAGAGGATACATTTTAAGCACAAGCACTTTACAAATACCTTTTCAACACAAACATCTGTACCAGCCAATCTGGCGTACACATGACATGAAGTTCTAATACATTTAACACAAGCATCTTATATGACATACAGTTTTAACACATTTGTAATACCAGCATCTTGTATAAATTAATTTGATATTCGCAAATGATACATAGTTATTTACAAAATTCCTGCTAGCTGTGCTGGCAGTACCTCCTTTTGTCACAGTGATATTTTATTTAGTTCTGGAATTTTGTGAGGTTCATTTGGAATAGATTGAAGGGCAAATTTAATAAAGCCTACACAGTCTTATTTACCACGTAGGCATTGTGGCATGCTGCTTACATGAAAGTAAGCAGGTTTGTGATCTAGTAAACAGAGCTGGGCAGCACACACACACACACCAACACAGAAGAATACCTTGCATGTAAATCACCTCATAAGAAGGTGAATTTCATGCAAATGAGGGAGGTAGAGCAATCAGGCAAACAGAGAGGCAGTCCTGCAGACCCCATGTTGGTGTCTGTACTGTACAAGGAAAAATTCCATGTACAGGATTTTAAACAGACAACAGGGGCTGTAAAAGTGTATTCAGATTCACATAAATAGCATAGCAGACACAGATATGTGCAAAACTATCCACCGTGTATCCAAAAACATAAGGGAAATAAGTTAAAATATATATATATATTTTTATGAACTGGTTATGTTTGTGCAGCACACTGCAGTGCACAAACATAAAGTTATGAAAAAAAATTGTGGAAAAAACAAATTTCATTGTATGTGACAGAAATGTAGTATGGGACTGTGTGTGGAGTATCCACAATGGCAGAATAGTGCTGTTGCTAATGAGGTAGAGCCTGGAAGTGTGTAGTTTCCAAGCTGTGTGTACAGAACCCTATGCAAATGACATGGAGTTACTGAATAGCAGAAATGGGTATCTGTGTCCACATATCCCTTCCATGTAGGCACAGAACTGTGTCAGTGTCCACAGAAGAGGTAGCTGACATCAGCGGAGGTGTATGTCTGAGGACTTGTAATCTCACTGGAGCTCAGCTGCGGCTGTTTGTGCAGCATGCCACTGTGCTCAGCAGGGAGGTGTGTAAACTGGCTGCTAAGCTTTTCTTACCTTCGGGGACTGTGTTTCAGCATGTTTGCAATGCGTGCCACTGTGCTGAGTGTGCCCTTGCAGGGGTGTGTCTGCAATGACTGCTGAGCTTTGTTTACCTTCAGGGCGCTTGTTTCCAGCTGTTTGTATGGCATGCCGCACTGCAGAGTGTATCCAATAGCCAAATATATAGTAATTACTGATTCACTTAAACTAGAGCCATTAAATGTTCTAAATGATGTACTTGGCAGATGGAATGCATCACAGGTAGCCAATCATACACCCTACACCTACAGCAGAGTCTAATAAAGGTTGCATACACCCTGCAATCTGATTTCTCCCCCAAATTCTGCACCAGTGGAGTACAGACATGGGAGTTTTAACTGAAGGAATGCTAGGGGCTGCTGCAGGTCTGCTACATTTCTATGTGTTAGATGCTGAAATCAATGCTGCTGCTGCTGCTGACAATAGGCCTAGACTGAGAAGGAGAAGATTGTTCAGGCCCAGGGTAACATTCCAAGAGCTCGATGAGGTAGAGATTGTAGAGCACTACAGGGAGGACAGGGACATACTACAACAACTCACTGCACTCTGCCACCCTCAACTTGGACCCAGAGCCAACAGAGAGGAAACCATCCCACTGGACACAAAGGTATGTGTAGCTCTAAGGATACTAGCCACAGGTATTTTCGAAAGACCAACTGGGGATGTGATGGAGGTCTCGCAGGCATCAGCATCCAAGGTACTCCACCAGTTCCTGGATACCATGCTACCACATGCCAGTGAGTACATTTAATTTTCCCCTCACCCCTGAGGAGAGGGCCAGCAATATGTAACACTTTTACCATGTAGCACACTATCCTGAGGTGCTGGGTGCCATAGACTGCACTCATGTACACATCAAGGCACCACCCAGTGAGGAGGGTAGAGTCTTCATCAACCACAAGGGGTATCACTCCATCAACTGCCAGGTTGTGTGCAATGCTCAGGGCAGTATCATGAATGTGAGTGCTGGCAGCCCTGGCAATTATCACAACTCCCATATCTAGCATGTACCATAGCTGTACCAGGTGTTTGCTAGGGGGGACTTCCCACATGGCCATTTACTGGGAGATGCTGGCTACGCACTGGAAACATGGATGATGACACCCATCAGAAATGCACACATACCCATGGAAGAATGCCATAATAAGGCACACACACAAATTAAGAACATCATAGAGTGTGTGTTGTGTGTTTAGGCTGCTAAAGTCACAGTTTCTGTGCCTCAATATATCTGTTGGAGCCCTGCAGTACTCTCCAGCAACATGTACACAGATGTTCACAGTATGTGCCATGCTACACAATATGATCCTGCAGAAACAGCTGCAGCAGGATCAGCAAAGGGAAGGGACAATCATCCCCCCAGCAGTGCCCAGGTCCCCACAGCCACAGCCACAAGAGGACTCAGAGGAGGAACCTCCTGAGGATGTCCCTGTAGGCAGATATAGGCATGTCCAGTATGCCCTGGCCTTGGCCAAGAGGGCAAGGCATAGCACAGGCACTGACAAGCTAGGGCCCTAGGGACTGACACCTTACTCTGACTCGCATACATATAGTAAAAATGATGCTAGCCAGCCCACACAACCTGTACCTAACCATGTATTGAACGTGTATTGCGTGCATCAGACAGAGTCAGCCCCAAGATACAGGTCTGTCAACTGCTGCATTCGCAAGGCAAGTCACTGACCTATACACCACTTGTAAGGGGTACTAGAATATGGTAGCATATGTATGGACATGTCGCATGTATGCAAGGGAATATAGTGGGCTACTGGGATACCTGGAGAGATCTAACAGTCACATGGGACAACAGGTACCCAGTCCAATAGTATGTGCTCCATAATATTCATTAGGCCATATGGCTGGAATATCCACTACATTAGTCAAGGGAGATGGTAAACAGTGGGTTCTTAGGACAGTTACACAACTGTCTATGCCAGCAGATCATTGGCTGCTCCTCCCCCACCCCTATCACATCAGTGTTACCATACAATTGCTATAACAGTGCATCAGCAATGATACATCAGCAGACCAGCCAACCTCAGGGCTGTGACATAGAACTTGGGCACATGCTGGATGTCACACGTAACACAGGGATGATAATATATGTCTGTATGCTGTTGATTGTGTGATGAGTGACACATCTCTGTCTGGAGGCCTGTGTGACTCAGTGGGCTAGGGACATTAGCATTGGTGATGGTATTGGTGGTTTGAATCTGGCAACATCCACATCATTTGCATGTGAGGTAATCCCATGGTGGTATTCCCACAGACTGTCAGACCCCACAATCTGTTACTTCAAGAAAGCTGGACAAAGTCAGACAGAATGGGGTGGCAATGGACCATAACTACAGACAGACATTACACATGCTCTGATGAACCTAGAAGGTGGCTAATATAACAGTAGGTTGCATCACAACAGAATAGCTGCAGGATGTAAATCCATAATTCAAATGTGTCTGTAGGTAGTACTACTCAGTGACTGCATTATACAATAAGTTACCGGAACACCACAAATGTATGTGGAACAGACCAGACATATGGAGCAAAATGCTGGACTTTCTGCAAAAACATGTATAGTGAGAGGTATGCAGAATTTCACCCTGTGTGTGGTGTTAGATAATGTACCCCAGTCATATATTAAGTACAGCAGACAGCTGGGGAATGCTGTGGACAGGTTCAGGGAAGTGCTGTACTGTGGAAACAGGTACAGCTGCCAACATCTGTAGCACATAAAATCCTGGACTGGAGTACAGGTATCACTGGCCTGGAGTCACCTTGTAAGTACTGACAGTCCCAGTGGGCATGCTCTTACACTTAGCTAACTTGAGCACAATTCTCTTGCCTCTCCATCAGAAAGACCTATGTGGAAATACGTCTGTACATAAAGACAGCTACATATACATTTTGTCTGTCCCTATCCCCCACTCACATGAGTAGTGTATGTAGCAGTATGTATCCCAAATACATATAATACTGATATATATATATATATATATATATATATATATATATATATATATATAAACATATTACAATGATACATAGTCTGTATATATCTATATAACAAATATACATTACTTACACACACAGCAACATTTATAGAGACATCCCTATTATACACATTTAAATGTATATATGTGGGGATGTATGAATCCGCCACATACCCTATGAAAACTGTGGTTATCTGCACTCTCACATCAATACAGTTGCCCAGAGGAACCAAACCAAGGCCACAACAGTACATATTCCACTCACCCTCAGACCCCTGTGTCTTTGGAATGTCACCCATGTAGACCAACACAGGTGAATTGGTGGCGTAATGTATAATGGTTCCAATGCATGCCTACAACAGGGAAAAGTGTCCCTGGCCACATGTTTTCCTATAAAACTGCAACCAGACACATATGGCCATACTGGTGACTGTACACATATAACAGGGATATTAACAGGTACCCTACTCCTAGGACAATATATACAATAACAGTAGCAAGCAATATCACTCTGCAGGCCACACATGCTGTCCAACACATGCCTACTTTGCGCACTCTACACAGCCTGCTGATGCCATCCACCTTAAGAGTGCTGGTTGACAGGCTAATATCAGATAAACTCTGTGGTGCATGCAATAAGTACTGCAAGCTATAGTGTGTAACAGTAGATAGGTAGGGGTTCTAATCTCACAGCAGCCAAGTCAGTGTGTGCATGTATATCCATACCTCATACATATGAGCACCTTTGTAACTTACACATTGGCAGGGTTTTGCATTACTTTACTGGTTGTGGGTAATGTGGCCTCCCAAATGAATGACCACAACATGGTCTGCTTATATCAACAATCATTATGTAACTTACCAGGGTAGTACTAGCAGACATGAGGCATGGTGCATGCATCTGATATTGACCTCTGTACTGTGTACCACTACATAGGTAAGTTTTCCACTGTGCATGCAGCCAGTATGCACTATGTGTGCGCAGTGAGTTGAAGTGCTGCTAGCCTTAATGTGGCCATGTGTGCATGTCAGGCTGTGACAGCATTCTACATCATGTCACAGCTCACAGGAGATATGCACATCACTAACATGATGGCCACACAGCTGTCACAATTGGAGACATTGCTACCTCTCATTAGAAGAACAGGACATATTGCTGAAGTCCATGGGAGATGCAGCCACACCCCCAGTGTTGAGATGACATCCACCCAGCCAATCATGCAGAAAGCATGTGCGGAAGTGCACTGAGGTGCTCTCCGTACCGTACCAGTATGGAGGGTCTGTGCTACACAAATGTCACCAACAAGCATGTACTACTAGCATCACATAGTGGCTTAATGTCCTTAGGGTGACTAATCGGGTCTATATCATATGAGCGAATCGCACAAATTGCGAACATTCATAATATTGAACGTACCTTCCTATTGTGGAGGGCTGTGCCCCCCACATCCCCCGCTAAATATATATTCCAACTCCAAGATGACACTACATTGAGGAAAGGGCAAATATCCTATTCTTCACTGTACCACGATCTCAGAAAAAGCACTTCGAGGTCCGGTACGTTCGTTATTATGAGCGTTCGCAATTTGTGCAATTCGCTCATATGATATAGACCCGACTAATCCATCAACTATGCTTCCTAGAGATAGGCAGCATGTACAATCAAGCGGGGTCACACCTTGTCCTGTATGCATGGCACAGATCACCTATGAGTACACACAGTCGGCACTGGCATGCATTGCAGATGAACAGTGATGAGCACATACTGATTATGTGGTAGGACCCTGTGAGGGGTCATACTGTCACCTGCATGTGCCAAAACAGTTTGGAAAGTGCATTAACACATGGCTGTTGTAGTCAGAGAGTGGCATGCTGAGGGAGGAGTATATGGAGGGTATGGGTATGTCATCTATCGGTGACTGTGATGGCAGCTATGCCATATGAATCCTGCCATACCACTGTGCAGACATGTTGATGTGTGGCACATGAGCTGGATACCTGTGTAATCAGATCTGTGTGGCTACCTGTCACCCCTACATATGTACATCACATGTAGAGACTGCCATGCTACTAACCAGGGACATAGGTAACCCCGATGGAAAGGATTCGCTCATATGATATAGACCCGACTAATCCATCTACTATGCTTCCTAGAGATAGGCAGCATGTACAATCAAGCGGGTTCACACCTTGTCCTGTATGCATGGCACAGATCACCTATGAGTACACACAGTCGGCACTGGCAAGCATTGCAGATGAACAGTGATGAGCACATACTGATGATGTGGTAGGACACTGTGAGGGGTCATACTGTCACCTGCATGTGCCAAAACAGTTTGGAAAGTGCCTTAACACATAGCTGTTGTAGTCAGAGAGTGGCATGCTGAGGGAGGAGTATATGGAGGGTATGGGTATGTCATCAATCGGTGACTGTGATGGCAGCTATGCCATATGAATCCTGCCATACCACTGTGCAGACATGTTGATGTGTGGCACATATGCTGGATACCTGTGTAAGCAGATCTGTGTGGCTACCTGTCACCCCTACATATGTACATCACATGTAGGGACTGCCATGCTACTAACCAGGGACATAGGTAACCCCAATGGAAAGGATTCGCTCATATGATATAGACCTGACTAATCCATCTACTATGTTTCCTAGAGATAGGCAGCATGTACAATCAAGCGGGGTCACATCTTGTCCTGTATGCATGGCACAGATCACCTATGAGTACACACAGTCGGCACTGGCACACATTGCAGATGAACAGTGATGAGCACATACTGATGATGTGGTAGGACCCTGTGAGGGGTCATACTGTCACCTGCATGTGCCAAAACAGTTTGGAAAGTGCATTAACACATAGCTGTTGTAGTCAGAGAGTGGCATGCTGAGGGAGGAGTATATAGAGGGTATGGGTATGTCATCAATCTGTGACTGTGATGGCAGCTATGCCATATGAATCCTGCCATACCACTGTGCAGACATGTTGATGTGTGGCACATATGCTGGATACCTGTGTAATCAGATCTGTGTGGCTACCTGTCACCCCTACATATGTACATCACATGTAGGGACTGCCATGCTACTAACCAGGGACATAGGTAACCCCGATGGAAAGGATAGTACATATATATTCGATTGGGGTTTATAGCCATTGCTATGTCACCAGACATGTATTTCTAATACTGTCATGCGAGACACCAACATAACACAGTGACTGTATGAGTGCTCACTAGTATCAGGCAGCAGCCAACATTGTTAGCCACAGTCAGTCAGTACCCACGTGTACTGTGGAGACATGCAGTCCAAGCAGTAGTGGACCCAGGACTGTGCCCTGTTGAGCACTGCTGCTTATAAAACAGCTATTGGAGTCAGATGTCCCCATGTTGCATATGTCTGCCATCCATTGGCCATATAGTGATCCCCACATTAACAGTCATGGATGCCTAGGTGGGTGCTTTGTACATGTTGCCTAAACAGGTGGTACAATGAGATGGCTTGGCTCAGTCTGGGTGTTGTATGCCCAGATGTATCCCCACCCATGTCCCTGCTGACTGCCATGACAAGGTTTATGGCAATAGTATGGCAGCAGGTCATGCTGCCAAATGTGTACGCCATGTACAGACTGGTATTTCAGCTGGTGTATACGCAAGTGTCTGAGAATCAAACCCTGGGAACATAACATCCAGACATGGGATATTTGTAGATGCATCAACTCCATCACCACATCTTGTAGATATAGGTTCAAAGAGCCCAGGTGACATGTATCAAAGGTAGCAGACCTTATCACAAAGTATGAATGCATGATTACATGGACTGACCCCATTGCCCCTGTTAGACTGTTACAGACATATGCACCTAGGGATCCATGCACGTATAGTGTGGTACCTTGCTTACATCATATTTATGCTGTGCTGCCATGCCATCCTCTGCTGCTGTATTGCCACCATGTGTCTATAGTTTATTCCCTTAGACTCCTGGAATGGAAACATACACAAGTCCATGAGACAGATGTTATCCTGCAACACTATCACCAGTGCAACATCATACAACATAAAATACACAAAGTTTGGTGCATAGTCATTACCCATGCCAGCATACAGTATCTGTTGTGTACCACAACAAGTGGCACGGCAAATAATATTGCATTACACAAGTACATGTCAAGTAATGTAGTCACCCTGTGCATCAGACACATAGCTTCATTTCCCTGCATCGATGGCAAGGATGACAGGGATGTGGCACAAGTATCATCACATGCGCAGGGTGTGGTGTGGGGGTGCTGGAGGCCTAGGCTGTACAAAACAGTTGGCAGCATGTGTGTGATTCAAGAAGGGGTGGAGGTTAGACGGGCCATGGAGAGGAGCAGTGTGTGTCTGTAGGAGACCTGCATGTGACAGTGGTGTTTGTGTGCATGTACACAGTCAAGCCCGGTGCTAGCCCTACACATGTTCATAGGTTCATAGATTAGTACTAAGCTAACTGCCCTTGCGAGCCATTTTAAGCCTAGCCAATTATCCCTTGTGAGACTCAAACCCCACACCTTGTGTTTGTAAGGCAAACACCTTAACCATTTGCACTATGTACAAATGTTGTGTTTAGCCAGATTAGAATATTTGTATGTACCATTCTGGAACAGTTGACTACAGTTCATAGACTGCGTAATCACAGCTGTGGACTGTACATGGTAAAGTGGATAGTTCACTGTCTCCAGCCACAAACACAGGAAATGGCTCTTCCAGGAGTTGCACTGGCAGCACCATGACCAAGGTCAGATGCTGTGCTAGTACCTGATGGTGACTGCTGTCTGCTGGGTCTGTGTCCCCCACAGGACCACCCAGGACCACATGCCCATGTCCTGCCATGTTGTGGTGTGGACAGCACACTTCCTTCTGTAGTGCTGGAGGTACTGCCACTATGGGAGTGTAACTGGGCAGGGCCACGTGGACTCTCAGCAGTTGGTGTTGCTGACCTATGTCAACGGGTCCAACACCCAACTTCAGCCAGACTTTCCAGTACAATGTGCAGCCCAGGAAAGAGACTGTCTCAGCCCAATGTCTGTCCACTGCATCAGTGAAGCAATCCAGGGTGTCCCCGATGCGGTGGAGGCAGTCACGCATGTCAGACTGTGCTGCATCCATAACCCTAAGCATACGTCTAGTGTTCCATTCAGAACATGCCTGTGCCTCCATGATGACCTGAAACATACATCAAGTGATTTGAGATGTGACACCAGCAAAAGGTGGTGGAAAGATAGCAGGCCTTCTACAAGCACTCCTGTCAATCCACCTTTGTGGGACGTTGCTAGCTGTCTGGCTATAGCCAGTGTCTACACTTACTGGAGCCATAGTTGCCACACTTCCCTATTCAATGTTTCCATCCTCTGACTGTCAAATATCTGTGGCCTCTGGGGACTGGGTATGTGTAGGCATACTGACTGTGTGAAAAGACAATGGGGGCAGAAGAGGGATGGCAAACTCTGGGACAGATTCAGTGACCGACAGCCCAACCTGTGCCTCACTATGACCACCATCTTCATCAGAGTCCAATGAGACACTGATATCAGGTTGTGTGGGGGACGACTCCAATCCCCTCGGTCACCTGTGAAAACCAAGACAAAAGCAGTACATTAGTACCTGCACTTTTATATATGTTAATCCACACAGACTCATACAAATGAGGATCCACAAATGCATTACCAGTCTCACTTCTTCTCCTCTCTGCTCCCATGCACAACAGACAACCTCACAGCAACATACACATACAAATCAAAGCCTTTATGTCATGGACATCAGCTACATCCAGTTAAAGTTGCCAGTGCAATTTACCTGTAAGGGATGCAATATGACACTATATGTGATAGAACTGCACATTAAACCCAGTGCACCTATCTTGAGAATGATATCCCAGTACTAGTTTC
The DNA here is from genome assembly GCF_019279795.1 of Protopterus annectens. Lineage (NCBI taxonomy): Eukaryota > Metazoa > Chordata > Ceratodontiformes > Protopteridae > Protopterus > Protopterus annectens. Next base: position 533,204,305 of record NC_056748.1, read on the forward strand.
ACTACCTCAGGTATGTTATATCTCCCTTTTGTGTTTGAACAGACATATTGTATTACTTGCCTCATGTATACAGGCTGCATAGTTGCTCATAACTAGGAGTGCAAATGTGTTAATGTTCATATAAATACACACCTGTGATTACGCAGTCTATGAACTGTAGTCAACTGTTCCAGAATGGTACATACAAATATTCTAATCTGGCTAAACACAACATTTGTACATAGTGCAATATAGCAGCCCTTAACTATCATAGAGTATATATGATCCATAAAACAACAGTGTCATGCTTACCAGGCACAAGACCATGGGCTTGGGCAACTCCTGATGGACCTATGAAAGGGCAAGGGAGAGGTATTGTCAGCGCCACCATATGTTGCAGCACTACAGGGTAATATGTGCATATATCTACTTGTACAGTAACCACTGTTACTAGCTGCATTGCTGAGATTCAGAGTATGTGTGCACAACTGAGCTTAACCCCCCAATGCAGATAGACTTGACACCCATGCACAGGTATGTACAGCCTGCCACAATGACTGGTAAAGTATTAAAATGGTGGACACAGTAAGCTTACATGGACGCTCCTCTGCTGGGGGCACTGTGGCACCCACCTCCACAATGTATGGTGTGATCGAATCCTGAGAACTGTCATGTGTTCCTCAGTTTGCCAGGAATTCCTCTGTGGCCGAGAGTGGCTGCACCACTGCAGGACCACCATCGGTGGTGGCATGATCCCTGGCAACATCACCTGCCCTTCATTGTGCAGCTTTCACCATATCTGTGGCTCTGTGTCTCACCTGTTCATAGGTCCTGTCCTGCTGGCCAATCTGATTGACATCCTGCACATGGTCTGCCACAATGCTGCCCTTTGTTCACATTTATACCTCACCCTGGACAACAACATCTGATGATTCTGCCTCAGTCCATCCACTATTACCTCATTCTCTGTGTCAGAGAAGGGGCGTGTCATCTGTGATACATGGTTCCTGAAAGACAACAAAAGGGGAACACATTACAGAACCAGATACATGGACATCCACTATGTACAGATTCAGCATGCCCATAATGGCCTGCACTACCCACTGTTCCCTCACACATCATACCCCACAGTCTGGCAACACACTACATGTGTGGATACCACCAAGATACTAGCACTACAGGGGTATGTCCCTGTGTGCTGTGACAGATTCTACTGTATGTTCCTACACCCAGCACGGTCGTGTACTGTGGTGTGTCCCCTATGGGAAACCTCCCACTACTATGTCATACGGTCACTTCCAGACAAATAACAGTCTGCTATTCCATCCACTATATGGTGACAGTCCAGCAACACCAGTGTGCCACAATGACAGAAAACAATGCAAACCTGCTGTAGAATCCATTCTCTGTAGACATCATATCTCTCAACTATACAGATGTTTACAGAATATCAAGATGTTTGCGTCATACTTTTGGTCATTTTTACACAACATTGTGGATTTCTCACAAAAGGTTGGCCAATCATTGATGGTTGATGTCAGAAAATAAAGAAAGACATCTGAGTTTAAGACATCATACCCTTCAGAACACACAATAATATCTGTTATTCTATTCAATTCCTTACTTTGTATGAGCAATAGTTACAGTGTCCCTAATTTTTGGGCTTGTGTCCCTCCATTCATTATGGCTTTGTTCAGATTTCTTGCTGTAACAGGTTGGCAGCTATGTTAGGCATAGATCTCAAACAGACAGGGAGCAGTGTCAACAGAATCATGGACGTAGCCAGAGTACATCAGGGAAATCAGGGACACTTTTAAAATGTCAGAACTATTTATGTGAGGCATTGACAGAATGAGAGGAAGTGAATCATCTGACATTACAGGAGTATACACCCTTACTTATTATCACTATGTATTACATGTAATTCACTAGCTTCCCTACAACATTCAACTGTTGTAGGAGGGAATAAGAGGGACACAGCTAAGATGTGAGTGGAAATCAGGGACATTTGCGAGACATGCCTGTAGGTGTAGGACAGCTGAGTATCAATGATGTGTCATTGCCATAGATCTAAGACAGGCTTACTGCTGTAATCCCTATTCCACATACCTCCATCCTCCCATCTGCATCTTGTTAAATGGAGAAATCAATTACATACCTGGCTGAGTGCAGTACTCCTTTGTGGAACTTTGCTTCCAGTAATCTTTTGAATATATGCTATCTGTGTGAGGTTAGTTTCATACAGACTTGTTCTCCATAACCAGCTGCTTGCCTTTTTAAGTACTGCTCATTAGCAGGTACTTGTCTCTGCACAATCTGTGGCTCTAATATGGTAATTGCAGAAAAAACAGCTGAATTGCTCTATCATTAGCCAATGATATGCCACCACAGTGCAATATATAAGGCCTTCATGTAGACCTGGGACCCTTTCTCAGCTGTTAAGATGGACATTACTTAGGTGTGGAGACTACAGCATCTGTACCAGGTACCATAATGGTCAACTGTATTGATGTGTGCAGTATGTCCTCAGTTTCATCTCATATGTGTGGTCACTATCCCATGACCTTGTGGTCATCAGGCAATTCACTAGCAAACATTGTGGGTTGAGGTCAGTAATGGAAGACACACATTTGAGTGACAGACTTCATTCCCCTCAGAATATGCATGTTAATGCAATAGGTGTTATTCTATCAACTTACTATGTAGGATCAAACTGTAAATCATGTCCCAATCTCTGGACCTTTGACCCCCAATTAAGTATGGCTCTGTCCAGATTCCTTGTACTAGGGGGTAGACAGGTATGGTAGGTCTGTAGTAGCTAACTTTACATACAGGTGTGTGTGCTACAGGCTGCAGCTGTTGCTGCAGCCTAGAACACATAGGAGGAAGTGTGAACATATTGGAGGACAACAAGCTGTACATGTAACTTTGGCAACTGTGTCAGCCCTGTCATTATGGCAGAGCCAGGGTAAGGGTACCCTTTACAGTCCAATCGAGGCATGTGATTACGGTACATCTGTTATACAACAGTGCCAATAACAGAGTAGTAGGCGACATAAAGGTATGCTATACAGATATGTGCAGTATGTTCCTTCCTGCAGGCCTTTGACTTGCAAAACTGGATAGTAGTTCATTAATTAGCAGTAACCTGTGCAGATAAAGACTGCATGATTCAGTCATTAATTTCTGTTTTCACAATAGCGTAACTGAACTGCAATACAAGACTGGATTTGAACCCAGGACTGTGTGTGGCAAAATGTAGTACATGTAAGGCATTCAACAGACTTAGCTACTGAGTTACTGGTACAGCATGTGTATTTGCAAGGTATATGTGCAGACATACAGGCTGTGACACACATTGTCTGCATCCATCAGTATGTGCATGGCTTTCTATGGCTGTATTTCTGCACTAGAGTCCAAATTGAACTTGTTCTTTGCCATTGATGCCTTAGCAGGTGTCTTTTTACATGTTGCTGATACAAGGGCACATTTACCTGCTATCACAGTCCTCACTTACATCCATTTTTATGTCTTTAGCTGTCTGGTGGTGTATTATTGCACCAGAGTTCAAGGTACACTCATTTTCCCATTAATTTTTAATTCCAATTTGAGAGGTGCAGTGTGGCACAGCTTGCAGCTCCGCTGAGACATGCCTAATGACTGTAAGTGGCAATCACTATGTTTGATGAAAACACCTGTTTAATTACAATCTGCATGGCATGGTGGGTTAATGCAGTGTGCTGCAGGTATGATGGGCTTGGGTTCAAAACATGGCAGGGGTGTTTATTTTCTATATGTGACTTACAATGTTATAAACACATATACTCATTACACCTCTATTTAGCTGAGCTAAGCAAAGGTGCATGATGCAGCACATTGCACAACTCTGGGCTAAAAAAATATAAAGAAAAGAAAGGGGAGATAGGAAAGTGGTGAAATGCGGGCAAGCATGGGGAAAACATAGTGAAAGGCAGGTAGGGATATCCAGGAAGGGTGTAGGAAAGAATCATAGCTATCCATTTCTTCTACAGTAACAGCTGTGCACTTTGACAGGTTTTGTAGATGAATTTGAACTCGCAAACCCCAGAGAGAGAGGTGAAAACAACATAACTGTGTTGTCAAGCCAATTGGGCCAAATTACTTGTGTCCAGTGGACACATGTGAAATGGAGAACTATGTATGGGGCAAAAGTTTTTTTACTGGGACAGGTGCTCTTTTTTTTATTAAGGTCAGAGTGGAATGTTGGGGAAGGGACATAGGTACATGTGGGGAGGTAAGTTGGGTAGGACAGGATGCCTTCACAGACAGACAAGACAGACAAGACAGCAGACATGAGGGTGTGTGACATATGAGGTGGCTAAACAACTTGGATAGGGAGGGTGTTGTGGAATTCAAGTCTCACATGCTTCCAGACAGCAGCAGTATGACTCATATCCCCATGGAACTGTTGACCCCAAGGGTGACTGTGCTGAAGGCTGGCCACCAAGACGAGGCTGCCCACCAGGTCAGCCAGCGTGCTCTCTATCTGGCGCAGGCGGCATTCAATAGCTGTGATGAACAATCCTATACAACATGACTGGCAGTTGATCCTGGGTGACAACAGCCCCTCCACCACCAATCCCAGGGGGAGGCTGGGCCCTGTCCCCTGAGGAGGTCCTACCCGATGCTACAGGTGGTGCAGGGGCACCACTGGTCTGAGTCCCAGACATGCCAGGACCCAGTGCTACCACCAGTTGAGGCAAGGTAGGCAGATCAGCCAGAACCGGCCTACCCTGACTTGCTGTGGTAATGGAGGTATAGCAGTAAGTATAGGTTAGCTGTGAACAAATCATTGTTAGTAATAACAGCATGGCAGAACATTGAAAATACCACAACTACATATCAATGCATATTATGTGAAGCACAACAATAAATAACAGAACAGTCAGTATGTTAACAGCATGCCAGTAACAGTTACAGAATAATGCCAACAAAATAGGCAATTTAACAAGATATGTTAATATGCAACCATTATAATACATAACAATAATAAAACACGTCCCAAAATGCAGTTAATGTAACAACATATATTAATAGTAAACCATAACCAATGAATAACAATAAGAAATAAATGAAGATAAGGGGTGGGGAGAGTGAAAGAACAACAGTCCATTAGTAACGTTTCTGGTTATTTACCTGACAACAGTACTCCTACCTACTCTACTGGTCTGTATTTTCTTTATGTGTCCAGTGACTACAAGTGTCCTATAGCTCATGTAGCATGTACATACCTCTGAAGCTATTTCCATGGGACACTATGGCCAAGCAGTAACAACTGGAAGTACACAGCTACACAGAACACTTGCACACCAGGTGGACCAAGGTATTCTGTGAGCTGATTTGGTGAAACTTTTCAGTCTAGGTAATCATTTCCATAGTAATCATGTGACAGATGGATTACATGCTATTAATTACATAACATGAAATCTTGACACTTGAGAGACATGTATGTGTACAGTACAGACACTAAACAGCTGTCATGCCTTGGTTAGCAGGCATGGGAATAGAACCCAATAGCAGTGACTGCAGAGAACATCTGCATAGAATGTATTAATTGACTGCAGCAACTTTTAACAGACACTCCAGGAATACAACCGTATAGAGATTACACATTGTATTTCTGCCTGAACATTGCTGATGAACACATTCTTGCTAAAGATTTTAACAGTATGTGACATCTAAACACACAATTATCTACTCATAATATGGGCTACCTCACCCATTTACCAGTAGTTCCTGTGGAAAGAGAAATTGTGAGCATTACATGACTGCTACTGTAATAGTTACTGCTATATACCACTGCATTTGAATGCTGGACTGTGTGTGGCAAAATGTACTGTGCACAGAGCATTTTCACAAACTGAACTACTGAGTCACTGCTGATTACTGAATGACTGATATTTGCCTAGAGCTCACCTGGAACCAAAATAGGACCTTGTAGTACTACTACAGTGTTATACTAGACTGCAGTGACAGTAGAATGCACATGCATGAAATACAAGCATAATGCAGATTGTAGGTAAGATATATTTCAGTATCATATCTGTAAAGTCAACAAACAATATCAGCTCATGGAGCTGGCTACCTCACCCATACACCTTTATTACCTGATGTCTGTGGATGACAGAGCATTATGTGACCAATATTGGCCTAGAGACAGTCTTGAACAGTGCTTATATGAGTAAACTAATACAGTTTGCAGCCACTAGATTTGCATTCTACAGCTATTACAGTGTTATACTTGACTACAGTTCCTTACATTATAGCCTCAATGCATACAACTCTGCTGCTATGGTTACGACAACACAATCCTGACGTACACCATCTTCTTTGGTGTTATTGGTATTGTTTCATGTTTTTATTGCACTACAGTTGGCATAATTCATTTATTGCAATACAGCTCTAATTCCACATTTATTGCACTACAAACTTTATTGTATATACTTTAATGTAGTTATTGGCATTGTTTCATGTTTTTATTGCAGTACAGTTGGCATTATTCATTTATTGCAACACAGCACTAATTCCACATTTATTGCACTATAAACTTTACTGTATATACTTTAATGCAGTTATTGGTATTTTTTCATGCTTTTATTGCAGTACAGTTGGCATTATTCATTTATTGCAATACAACTCTAATTCCACATTTATTTCACTACAAACTTTACTGTATATACTTTAACGCAGTTATTGGTATTGTTTCATGCTTTTATTGCACTAGAGTTCACATTATTCATTTATTGCACTACAGCTCTAAGTCCACATTTATTGCACTACAAACTTTACTGTATATACTTTATTGCAGTTGATGCTTTACTCTTTCTTGCTTATTTCACTACAGTTAGCATAATACAGCTGTACTCGCCACACTCACGGTGCAACCTGGCCAAGCGCCTGGCATGCAACTCGACATTGCGGGCCCTCTCAGCTGCAGCTGTTGGAAGAGAAGTACACCATTATGCATTCCAGCTTTGCAGACATTCAGATTACATATTGGTAAAACAGAGGAAAAAGTACTTACATACTTGTGGGGCATTGCTTTTTATTAAATCCTGTGGTGAGTTTTTTGTTGCTACATCTTATTTTGTCAGGAAAGGACATCAGGTTTTCAGGCAGAGCTGATTTATTATTTGTGGAGTAATTTGATGCCTGAAAAGGTCCAGGGTTTGAGTGAATGTCACCAGCTAGCAGTAGATTCAGTAATATATTATATTAGTGTGCTGTTTCAGTTTTTTGTGGAACAGCTGATGAAAATAACCTTTGAACTTTTTTGGAGGTATGGAGTATTTTAAGTTTAATGAAGTTATTTATTTTTATATAAGTACAGGATGGATGAAGGGGTTACATTGTAATTACGTGTCATTTGGTAATATATAAAGTAGTCAGGGAGCTGTGTTTGGTAAAATGTAGAGTAGGTGAATAATAAGAGTATGAGGAAGGTTAGAGTGACACGTTGTATCAAGATCAGGAGTGGTGAATTTAGGGTATGGGATGTTTTAGGTGAATAATATGATTATGAAGAAGGCTAGCGTGACACACTGTATCATAGTAGGGATTGGTAGATTTAGGGTATGGGATGTTTTAGGCGAATAATATGATTATGAAGAAGGTTAGCATGACACATTGTATCAAGGTAGGGAGTGGCGAATTTAGGGTATGGGATGTTTTTAGGTTAATAATATGAGTATGAAGGTTAGAGTGACATGTTTTATCAAGGTGAGGAGTGGTGAGTTTAGGGTATGGGATGTTTTTAGGTGAATAATATGAGTATGAAGAAGGTTAGAGTGATACGTTGTATCAAGGTGGGGAGTGGTGAATTTAGGGTATGGGATGTTTTTAGGTGAATAATATGAGTATGAAGAAAGTTAGAGTGACATGTTGTATCACTGTAGGAGTGGCGAATTTAGGGTATGGGATGTTTTTAGGTTAATAATATGAGTATGAAGAAGGTAAGAGTGACACGTATCAAGGTGAGGAGTGGTGAGTTTAAGGTGTGGGATGTTTTTAGGTGAATAATATGAGTATGAAGAAGGTTAGAGTGACACGTATCAAGGTGGGAAGTGGTGAATTTAGGGTATAGGTTGTTTTTAAGGAATGCATACTTATATGATGAATAGTGAAGTATGGGTTTTGTCAGTTACAGTAATAGGAAGATTTAAGAGGTTACTATTGGTTAAGTAGGAGTGTTAGGAAGACGTTGTTGCAGATTGGTAGTATTATTTTGTGGGTGGGTCAAAGTATTTAGCATTTCTAATAATTTAGTGATGTAAGTGGTTGTTATTGGCTAGTTGAGTTTTGGTGGAAGTTGTTGTGGACTGGTAATATGTTTGTCAGAGTTAAGCTAGAGTGAAAAATAGATTTATCGGAGGTGGACTGGGTGGGATATTGGGTAGGGTGGGGAGCAAAGTAAACCCGAGCAGCTATATATAAATGACATTCAAGTGTCTCGATACAACAGGATTACACATATGAGTGTGATAAAAAATCAGTGCAACAAGGGATTATTTGTAAAAGCCAAGACATGCAGGAAATTATATATTTTCAACCTCATATGCATTTTATTGTTGTTAAGTGGTAGATTTCTGAAGGAGTAAGATTTTAAACAAAAAGTATAATAGGAATGAATCAGATAGTGGAAGTAATGTATAGTGTTGTAGGGAGTATAAAGTGAAGGAATTAAGGGGGAAAATATTCGAGAGGGCAGTAGTTATAATGAGCTAGTAACAGGCATGGGGTGGGAGATGGGAATAGTAGTGAAGTGTTGCTAATGAGTTACAGATTGTTAATTAATTTAACATTAACTGCCTGATATCATGAGAACTTAGCTATAGTAAACCATTTTGTATTATACTCTTAGCATGGAAAGATCATGCAAATTATGTTATGTTTTGCTTTTTGCTAGGTTTTATTTTAATTTTTTGTAAGTTTTACAGTACTGACTTCTGTTCTTGTGTCTGTAATAGTAAGTGGACATCTTCTGACATGTGTCCATGCACATCAGCTACACTCCCAAGTGTAGTCCGACAGACAGTATTGGTGCATCATGGGGAAGAGTCACCATCATTTCCAGGCTCTACATGGGTTTAGTAGGCCATGGTCATCATCACATTTGTCATCTGATGTCTTCACATCATTAGAATGGCCAGACACATTCTCCTCCCTATCAGAGGCTACACCATGAACCACATGTCTGTCCCCTTCCGGGCCAGACAATGAACTCAATGCAGTAGCCTGTGGGCCATTGGCCATATAATCAGAGTAAGGAACATCACATCCCAACTTCAGGATCAGTGGATGGGGTACTGGAGGAGGGAAGTAGTGGATGTGCTGCAAAAAGAGATAGATGATACATGTCACATACATTCACAGAAGTCAAATGATGCACTATAGGATGGAAATTTTGGAAAAACTATATAACTACAAAGTTTATGATGATATGGACTTACCAAGTCATCATAGCTGTGGTTGGTGCAGGGACCCTGTAAACTAAGGATATGCCATTTCATTTACATATCAAGTTTATGTGACAGATAATATCAATACAACTACTGAAACCCTCTTACTCCACTGCTAGTGGTGAGGGCTGAAATATCACTATCAAGTAAAAAGATAAGCATATACAACTCAGTAATAAGCACATACAAGCTAACATGTAGCATTCGACCTGATATATATGATATACAGCAAATAAGATATACACATACCAGATAGATTACAATGATGTATTTTATTTTTTTTATTTTTCATTTAACATTTGTTTACCAGGAATGTCTGACTTGGAAAGAGCCAATTTTCAGTGGAAACCCAGGGAGAAACACTCCAGATGCATGTCTTTGCAATGTAGAGATTGCAAGTGCCCTATGCAGGTGAACAAGACCACATTAATCATGAAGGGAAAATGTGATTATTAATAGTGAAATTTAGTAAACTTATAGGTTCATAGGTTCATAGGTAGGTACTAGGCTATCGGCCCAAGGGCCTACATAAGCCTAGCCAACAAGGTTCCCTGACTTACGCCACCCAAGAAAGTTATTTTCCTGTGCCATTGTCGATCAGAGACACAGAAGTGATCCCCGGGGTGTATTTCCTATTTCCCATCCACTCATCAAGATTTTTCTTGAAGAGTGCTAATGAAGAACTTTGCTTGACATAGATGGGTAGCCTGTTCCAGAGTATGGGAAGTCTCTGGGACAGGAATCTATCCCTCCAGCATGTCCTGTTTATTGTGGTGATGAGGTTTAGGTCCCTAGAGCATGTAGCTCGGAGGGATTTCTTTAGGTGTAGCATGTCCAACAGCTCTGGGTTTGACATAGCTTTATATGTTAGGCAGAGATTACCTTGGAGTAGGCGATATGCTACGGAGTAAATCTGGAGTTTTTTGAGGTGGTCAGTGTAGGACATTTGTTTAAGGCCAGTAATCCTCTTTGTGAGGTACTTCTGTGGCCTTTACAGCTGCTGCAGATGTCTTGTGAGGTACATTCGAAAAGGGGCGTTGTACTCTATAATGGGTCTAATGAGTGTCAAGTAGAGGGGAGCAATTACCTCTTTTTTCCTGAATGAGAACCCTTTTATGATGAGGTGTGCCACGTAGAAGGACTTCCTGACTACTGTGGCGATGTGACTATCAAAGGAGAGACTACTGTCCACCTGGGTCCCAAGGTCTCTTATCACATATTCGGTGTTAAGTAGATTGCTGCCTATGTGCTAGTTCATGGATACAGAGTTTTTACCAAAGGGGATGACACTGCACTTTTTAGCATTGAGCTTGAGGCCATGGCTCTGACATCAGGCATCTGTCTCAGCGAGGCCCTTCTGTAGGATGTCCACATCATTTGGGGACTTGACTATGGCTCCTAGTTTGCAGTCATCTGTGAACTTCATTAGCCAGAGGCCTTCTGTGTTAGCCTGTACTTCAGAGAAGTAGATATCAAACAGGAGAGGTCCCGGAACGGAACCCTGTGGTACTCCACTTGTCACTGCTTTGAGGTCAGATTTGGAGTCTGCAACTTTTACAGTGTGGGTTCTGTCAGTGAGCCAGTTGGCAACCCATCTTGTGACGTAGGGATTTATACCTAGTTTAGTGAGTTTAACTATAATTCCAGAATGGGGGATGGTGTCGAAAGCCTTGGCAAGGTCAAGATAGGCTGTGTGAACCACCCTACCCTCATCTACAGCTTTGGTGGCTGCCTCAAAGAAGTCGATCAGGATCAGGTTCAGGAGGCATGATCTGCCTTTCACAAACCCGAACTGGGTGGGATCCAGAGTTTGGAGGTTACCAATGTCTTTGTTTATGAGTTCTATGATGATACGTTCCATGGCCTTGCAGACCAGTCTCATCAGGCTAGTTCCCGGGATCAATGGTGGCTCCCCCTTTGTGGAGTGGGATAACTGTTGATGTGTGCCATTCAGTGGGCACAAAGCCTGATGTGAGGCTATTATTGAACATGGTGCTTAAATGGGGAGCCAGTCCGTTCTGAAGTTTGTGTAAAACGCAGCCTGGGATGTTGTCCAGTCCCATGGATGCTGTGTTTCTGGCTTTAGAGAGTGCAGCTTTTACCTGCGTAGTTATGATTGCAGGGACTCTGCATTCTTTCTGTATAGATATGGGCCCTTTAGGGGGTGAGAGGGGGTAAAGTTAGCACTGAACCTATCTGCCAGGATGTTGGCAATATCAGTTGGTTCTGTAATTTTCTTGCCTTTGTGCTGTAACTCAGAGCAGATCTGGGTGTTGTCATCGAGATTCTTGACATAGCTATAGAATGCTTTGTCGTTGTCCTTGGAATTAGTGGTGATTTTGTTTTTGTAGCTAGCTTTGGAGGATCTTATAAGGGATCTCAGCTTCTTACTGAGGCTGACCAGGGAGCTCCTCCACTCATGGGATTTTACTCTCTTTTGCAACAGTTTCTTCCTTCTGTTGTACAGTTTGTTTATGGCAGGGGACCACCAGATTGGATTCCTTTTTTTGGAGGATAGCGTCTTGGTTCTGTTTGGGATAGCATGGTCCATGCACTCGTGTAGGTGCTTATAGACTGCATTTGTGTAGGATTCAGCAGTTGTAACTGTATTGTCCATCTGCATGGGTGTCATGAAGTTCACCACTTCTGTCTTAAGAAGCATGACGTTGGCTTTGTAGAAATTTTTTCCTTAATGGGGGGGGGGGGGCAGGATGTGGATATCAATGGTAATTAGCTTATGGTTGGATCGGACCAATGAGGAGTTGACTTCAGGTGTGGAACACCGGTCACTCATGTTGGTAATGTCTAGGTCTAGGATATTGTTGCCCCAGGTGGGGATGTGGATAAGTTGATCCAGGGAATTGGAGTTTATAAATTCCAGAAAGCGTTGAGCTAAGGAGTTGGTACGAGTAGTTTTCCCAGTTAATGGTGGGGTAGTTGAAGTCGCCCATTATTAGGGTGTTTGGTTGAACCCTAATATTTTCAAGTACATCAAGAAAAGAGGAGTAGGTATCCTGGGGCATGGTGGGGGATCTGTAGCAAGCAACAATTTGGATTGCAGTTTTGCCCAGAGTTAGTTGCACTTGGATAACCTTGGATGCATTATGCTGAGCAACTAGCCTGGAGGTGTGGATATCCTTAATGAATATGGACACACCTCCACCTTTGGTGTTTCAGTCCAGGTTACATGGCCGAAAAGTGTGGTATGAGTTATAGCCTGGTAGTGCAGGGGTGCTCTCTGGAGCCTTGAACCAGGTCTCAGTCACTGCACAGATATCGATGTTCTCCATTTTAAGGAGAGCCTCGAGTGAGTGCATTTTGAGATTTAGACTTCTAGCATTGAGTAGCATTACCCACAGATTTTGCTTGCCTGCTCCTGTTATGGTGGTGAATTTCTTATTTGAACCTTGCCTAAAAAAGGCACTATAGGGGCAGCAAGAGCCTTAGCCAGTATCCGGAATCCTAGGGGCGGCAAGTGCAGGCCATCTGTGGCAAAGCATCGTGGTCTGTCGAACATGTCATCCCAATAAAATAAACTCAGAGAAAACGAACAAACTGCAACAAAATAAAGGAAAAAAAGGACCACACCGGATACTCAAAACAGTTCCAATAAGCGCTTTCGTTTACTAAAATGAGCAAACTTCTTCAGACAATTTTAAGACACACAAGTACACTTAAATACAATACTTATCATGACATCATTTCCTTTAGAAAAACATCACTTCCTTTAGAAAAACATCATTTCCTTTGGAAAAACACAGCCTCATTTTAAAGTGCCAAACTCCTATAAAAAACAAACCATATATCAAAAAATAAATAATAAAAACCCTTACAAATACTTCCAAAAATTACATTTTTTTTCCTTCATTTTGTTGAACATGTCATCCCAAGCAGACAGATACTGGATCCCCTTAGAATGACACCAGAAGCTTAGCCAATTGTTGAAGTCAATCATTTTGTCCTTGTACTGCGGTATCATTCTAGGCGATGGCAGAATGCTACTCAGGTCTGGGGTCATACCTGCCTGGGCTACAAGATTGGAGAGCTCTTCCATGTCTCTTTTCATGTAGTCCAGGGAGGTACATCTCAGGTCATTCACACCAACATGGACAATGACAGAGTCATATTTGTACTTGTTGTGGAGTGACATGAGTGCGTGGGTTATGTGGCGGATCCTGGCACCTGACAGGCAGCTGACAGTAACCTTCTCCTTGTTTAGCATGGTGAGTGGGACATCAGTGTGCCTGACTATAGAGTCACCTATGACTAGTGTGTTGGGCACGTTGTTTTGCCTTATTGGCTGTGGTTGAGTGGCACACTGAGTCTGTGGGCTATGTGTCATTTTGGTTGTGTTGGGGGATGGAGGTTGCTTGCGTTTCTGCTTTGGAGGTCTTTGTTGCTTAGACAGATTATTATTGAGAGCCTCCGCAAATGTTTTTGTGTTACTATGTGTGGATTTTGGTGGTGTAGATTTAGTGAGACTATGTGATGAGTGTGGTGTGGTGCAAATGTTTACCTTCTCCTCATGACTGTCAAGTTCAGTCTTGGTTGGAGAGAGCTTTACCTCCAGTTTGGCTAGATAAGTGCATCTCTCACATGTTGTAGTGTTGGGTGGTAGGAGGAGAGGGTTGTCTGTGTACATGAGGCAATTTCTACATTGCCTTAAGATGCCCAGATTCATCAGATAGACAGGAGAGAACACTGGGAGCTGACCCTTGGACATGCCTGAATAAAAAATTATTTTCCTCTAGATAAGTGAGGAAAGTGAGTACAAGAGCTGTTTTTCTCTAAGCAAGTGAGGAAAGTAAGTACCAAAACTGTTTCCTCTAGGTAATGAGGAAGATTGAGTGCTATAGTAATTAGTAGCTTATTTAGTGCTTACAAGTTCTGAACAAGTGCTGAGCATGAATAAGCAAATTTAAGTGATAAAACTAAGAATCTGTATCTGCACTAGACGAGTTACAGGACAGAAACAAGTGCAAATGCAGGCTTTCAAATCAGAAAGTTGAGAGAGATGGAAGAGATTGCCCAAACGGCCAATTACTACGATTTCTGGGCCAGAACCACACCTTATGCAGTAGACAGGTTACCTAGTGCTTACCACTCCCACTGATAAGCTAGAAGGCTTCCCTCCAACATAGAAAGGCTTGGGGGCTCAGAAGCTTACACACAGTCTTGGATACAGCAAATCTGTATCTGGAACACTAATTACAGGAAAGGTAGGAAACAGGCTTACAGTTTTTTTTTTTTTTTTGCAGAAAAGTAGCAAAAACAGTAGTAAAAACAATTCACATGCAGTGCAAGCTAGCACACTTGCGTATGTAGCAATATTAGACCAAACACAGTTTAAAAAATGCAATTAAATTAAAAAGGACTAAAAGCAAGTGCAGAAAGAGTTTATTAGGTAGAATGTGGTAAAGAGATGGGACTGGGGAAGTGTCCCAGATCAAATCTACAGTGGGGCGGGCAACTGCAAAAGCCACCAAATTACTACAAACCAAAAATAGGGAGGGTAGATGGGACAAAACTATTTCAACAGAGATCTAGGCAACAACTAACAGTACAAACTCTAAAACCAAAACAATATACTCAGCTCTGTATATTTGCAGATCAGTCTCTCAGAACAGTGAGACAACAGTTTCAACAGAGATCTAAGCAACGATTAACAAACTCTATAACCAAAAAAATATATACTCAGCTCTGTATATTTGCAGATAGTCTGGAAGGCAGTCTCTCAGAACACATGTTCCAGCAATTAAATGCAGGCTGTTACTAACAGGTCAGATTAAGTGATCCTTGAGTTAGATAACACACAAGCTGTAAAAACAGTTATACCAACTGAAGACATGGTAGAAAATGGGGGGGGGGCAGTTTCAACAGAGATCTAAGCAACAACTAACAGTACAAACTCTAAAACCAAAAAATATATTCAGCTCTGTATATTTGCAGATCAGTCTCTCAGAACAGTGAGACAGCAGTTTCAACAGAGATCTAAGCAACAATTAACAAACTCTATAACCAATAAAATATATACTCAGCTTTGTATATTTGCAGATAGTCTGGAAGGCAGTCTCTCAGAACACAGGTTCCAGCAATTAAAAGTACACCTATATATAGACTGCCTTACCAGGTACAGCCTCCCTGGTTGGGGAGTGTATCATCTGATGTAAAGCAGAATCTATATTACAAAATGGCATGCAAACAACATGTCACAATACTCCTCAGTCATAACAGCAGGCAGAGGCACACAACAGCTATGGATCACACTAACAGAATATGGAGATGCTTACTTGACAACTGGTGCAGATGTCATGTGGGTGTACCTGTGTAGGGAACAAGCCAACATTAATGTCATGGATCACAGGTGGGCTAAACAGTGCTGCACTATAGCAACAATATAAACAACTTTACCAGGTCCACCTGTGCCTGGTGGTTCACTGTCCAAGTCTCACAAATATTTATCTGCAGGTTAAAATGGCAGACAAACAACAACATGTAGTATACTCCATAGTCATAACAGGAGGCAGAGGAATACAACAGCTAAGGATCCCACTAATAGAATATGGAGGCGCTTCCACTGTTGACTGGGTTATGAAGTTGAAACACACAATATTACACATGTTGCTGACAGTGTTATGTATACACTGTGTTGGTAAGATAAAATGCTATTACACATGTCCACATCAAGTGTGCTGTCACAGTCATGGGGTAGTTCTGCTAGTTCTGTTACTGTAACAGAAATATAACATTACAATAAAGAACTGTAAATGAATGACCTTCAGTGAGAACTTTATTCTGTGCCTGCTTTCTCTTGCTAACATTTCCTCACTAATGTGGGGCCTATGTTGTCCATCTCCCTTCCCCCTTATAGCTTTGGCCTGTATGTTTCATATACATATGGCATATGTAACATATCATCATTGTAATGTAGGTGCCCTGGTAATATATGACCTTGTGCCACCATGTTGGTTATCATACACATGCAAAGCATATGCTCACTAGGTGGTGGCAATTGAGTAGATTCCATCGGTGCTTATGTTGTACTTGGGTACTGCGCACTACTCAGATGTTGGTATGCTTCCTACCTATGCACAGGATACATTCCTTAGTTTTTATTATTCATATATGTATCACCCTTTATTTCATATTCCATGTCATTCGGGCGGGTATGTGTGATGAGCCTTCTTTCTGTTTAGCTTGTGTAATGTCATTACATGTCACGCGTGTACATTGTATAACTGAACACCCATATGTGTTGCCTCTGGCATGGAGTGTCCTTTTACATATGGATTTCATTTTTCCTGTGTTGCTGATTTGTATGCTTATTAGTTTATTACACCACCATATTACTTTATTACACAGCCGTATTACTTTATTACACAGCATATTACTCTTCTCCTGCAGAACTGCTGTTTGGCGCTGTGCTTAGTTGTTTGCCTTTTGCATGCAGAGGTGGAGGGTTTTAAGCTTCCCTGTGCTTGTCTCCTCCTGCACTTTGTTTGCCTGGATTTGATCATCCTTGCTGTTGCTTGGCTTCCACTTGCACTGCTGACAGCCTGGTGGATGATTATATTTGATATCCATTGAGTACTGCAGTGACAGCACTGTCTGTTTAGTGTTCCCTCACACACACCTACCATTGGTTATCTTCATTCTGGTGTGACTGTCATGCAGTTTGCAACATCTCAGTGCGGCTTTGTTCATTGGTACATATGTAATTTTGAGGTTCACCATGGCTGGTATGCATCCTTACCCTGTTTGTCATTTTCTCCTTCACCTGTGTTGTAAGGTCTGTATGTGTAACTTGCCTATGACCTTCTGAATCCCTGACCTTTTTATTCCATCATACCTCTTATATGCCCCTCTTCCTCACTCTCACCCAACATCTTCTTTTCTATTATCCTATTTCCTTGAATGTTTGAGTTACTTGCATTCCCCACAAATGTCCCACACATTTTTTGCTACTGTTAGCTATGGCAATGTAGCCATGAGTGCCCTTTACCTTAATTTTTTTTTTATTGGAAATTTTATGGTTTACCTCAGATTCCACAAATTTTCATGGGTATATTTATGTATGTCCATCTACATGTTACTATAATATCTGTAGTTGTTTGCAGATATTTGTCACTTTTCAGAATTACCGCTGATGCACAATTGTGCTCAGCTAGTAATTTCCATGCATTACTGAACATCGCATTGGGCTTGTGTATCTTTCATAGATGTGCATTGGTAATACACATATATTACTTTATGGACAAGTTTTCCTTGAATATAAATTTGCCATGACTGATTGCTGTTGCTCTGATGTCCTCATTATGTCTGCCTTGTGCTGAGGTATTCTCCGTAGACTCAGTCACATTTGCATATGACTTAGTTTGTCACAAATCATGTGTGGAACTCTGCTCAATCTACTGAATTCCATGAAGTTTATGGAATGTGGTCCATAGCACAGTATAAAAACGTTCATTTCAGGAAGGATGCTCTGATCACTCACTTCTTGAATTAATGCTGTAATCTGGACTAGACTTTTTGTGTGTGTGTTTGTGTCAGAAGGGGTATCAGTTTGTTATCCACAGAAATTTGCTGGGAATTATATGATCTGAGATGTGACTGGAACAGAAATTATTGATTAACAATCTATCTCCCAAATCAGTACTTTCCAAGGCACTGATTGGTTAAATGGAATCACATAACTTCCATTATGAAATAATATGTTTTTCATGTAGCCAGGAGAAGAATACATGTCTGGGAACACTTCAGTGTGTATTATTTATTTATTTGAGTTTTTTTTAGGTCATTGCATACTTTTGATCAGGCAAGATACAAGGCTGTTGCATCTATAATGATGTAACTGGTTCTTTATATAAAGCAAATAAGACAGATACCATATCATATGAACACAGGGTATATTATTAGGCCCAGGGCAAATCAATAGCAACATGACATACATATATCTATTCATAAGAAAGAAAATTCTAGGTTCATGTCAAATTGCAAAATACTGAGAACACAGAAATAAACAACCATGGAAATGGAAAAAGGTGCCATGTAAATATGGAAAACGGTGGGTCCCTAGGAATACTGCACTGCATAATCCTGAAGGGAAAGTATTATATATTTTGGAATGAAAAGCACAGCTTTCCTGCAGGAAAAGATCAGTTTATATACTGCAGAACAGGACCTATCTCTCTGTGTCAGTAGGAAGAGCGCACTAACTGTTGTAGAAGAAGGCTACTGAAATTAGAGACCTCTGTTGGTCTGGCAGCACTGGTATTTGAGAAACTGGATGACAAACTTCATGTCACTTGGATGGCACTAGTTTAAGAGCAAGGTACAGTAGGTGGTCATGCAAAGAGTGTGAAATTAAACAGCTCTGAAGCATTTCTATCCCAGAATGAGAGACCTCATAATCCCACCCGACATGGTAACTGCCCCAGACTTAGAATTAGTGCCTGCAGATATGGAAATTGAAGAAAAGAAATGGATAAAGTGAGACGTGCACTGACACATTGAAAATCCCCTATCCTTGGACCCTCATCACTTCAGCTTTGTCAAAGGAAGGCCACTCCTTTTAAACCTCATTCATTTATTTGAAAAGGTAACCAAAGCACTAGATAGTAGTTATATAGTGAATACAGCATATCTAGGCCTTTAATGCTATTCCCCATGCAGGCATTATTGACAGACTTGTAAAGCTTCATATTGTGTGATGGATAGCTAACTGGTCATCTTACCGAACCCATTTAGTCAGAGTCACAGGTGCCACTTCTAAAAGCAAAAAAGTTACCAGAGGTGTACCTACCACAAGTCTTAGTTTGGGGCCATCTCCTACTTGGCATTTATTTTTCAGACCTTCAGGCCAAAACTCCTGGCCTATGCTTAACTAAATTTGCAGATGACTGTAAATTGGATGTTTTTATTTGATCTTCAACTTATTCACAATTGTTCCAGCATGGGTTAGACCATGTTAACAATTGGTCTCAAATTAAATGCAAAAAAAAAATGTTGCATAGTTCATTTTGGGAAACAAAACAGCTATAATTACCACATAGGTGATGCACCCCACAAATCAGACACTGTCGTAAGGGATTTAGGCACTCATCACCTAATTATTTATGCAAAAATGTTTATGTAACCAAGACAAAAATATTATATACAATGTGGAAAATGAAAACATACTGTATACTGTCTATGTATGTGAATACTGAAGTTTACTTCCTGGACTTCCACTGAAAAGGGGTATCTATCCAAGTAAAACTTTCCCAGTCAGCAGTCCAAAAGCCTTTTATCTGTCTCATCTAATTTCCAAAGGCATCTCCCCTAGATCCAAAGAGGTCTTAGTTCCCCTTTATTCATATATTATCACCTGTTATTGAATATAATGCACCTTTTGGCATGTATTCTTCTAAACATATCACTCAGCTTGTGAGACCTTAGAGATTCATAACTAAAAAGGTCAGTGATCGCAACATTTTTAGTTATCAGAAGAGACTGTCAGCCCTTTCTCTGCACTTAGTCTCTTATGGCCTCCTCAGTGGAGATCTGTGTCTAGCCTTTCGAGCCATGAAAGATCCAGCCCTATTGACCTCCTATTCCTTTGCAGAACTAATGGCATCTCAAATACTTGTTTAAAGAAACAAAACCTTCATCAGCAGATACATAAGACTGTGATAGATTCATATCCTAATGTATTCCTCCGTTCCAGAACAAATTTCCACTACATATCAAGCAGAGTAGCACCCTTGCCACCTTCAAGGTCAGCCTAGAAAATTGGGTAGGCAACTTCAAATTCTCCCTCAGAGTATATTTTCTTGCCCTTCTTGAAGCTAGACGTTACTTCTGAATAGTTTTCCATTTTGATTAGGCTTGCAATGGTATGCATATTAATTGTCTAGGACTTACTTATGAATCTATGAACCTCCAGTATGTCATTTATTTATTTTATTTATTTTATTTCCAGTTTGATTACCGGGGAAGTCCACTGGGCCAGAACGTGCCCATTTTCAGTGGAGGCCCGGGGAGAAAAGCTCCAAAAGCAATGCGAATACAATCTAAGTTACATAGTGTTGAAGGTAAAAAAAAATACATGTGTAATTACATTCATACAGTTAGTAAAAAGCAAATGCACACAGTATACCTCAAAAACATCATTAAGGAAGGTAGATAAAATAGATTTTCAGTAGTTTCCCTTCAGAGCAGCAAGTTTCAACTGTCTGTAATGAAGAGATCTGAGGAGGTTACCTGATATTTACAATATTTACATACAAGGAGTAGAGAGAGAGAATTACTTAAACTGAGAAGTAGCTTAAGTTTGATTTAGTAGCAATGGAAAAATAATAGTTTTAGGGTAGTGTGAAGTGAAAGGATAAAGAGGGTTCATAAGGGTAGTTAATTAAATTTAAGTGGGATGAAAGCAGGAACACTTATGTTTAGAGGACAGGTAAGAGAAAAGTTGGGTTTTGAAGGATTCAGAGTTAGATGTTGTTCTAAGTGAAGGAGGGAGAGAGTTACATCACCTAGAGAAAATCATCTACTGAGAGTCATATTACTACATTTGTATTCCCAGTGATAGGAATGCTACTGAAGGTTAGATATGGTCTGTGTCTTATTCTGACAGGAGAAGGAAAGGAACACAAACCTGCCCACTTATTTTCAAAAGGGTTATAAACTGCAAAACAAGGAAACTGAGAACCCAGTTACAAAGAAAGTAGCATAATCCTCTGAACACAGCATATTCCAACAACATCCCTATGATATTCCCAAGAAAGTTACAAGCCAAAGAGGGACCATTTCATTTAAACACAGATGAAAGCATAATACCACAGGTATATGCCCCAGAGTAAAGTTTGTATGCCAAGGAGCATGCCTTTTTGCATATTCTTACACAGAGACATTCAAACCTTGAGCATTGTTAACAGCAAAATACATCTTTGTGTATACCTACTGCAGCATACAGTACATAACTAAAAACAGTGTATATCGTTTTTTCTTTTCCCCGAGGTCAGGGTATAGTCCTTGGAGCAGAGTAATGAGTATTTCCATTGAAAAATATGCAAACACCAAATTGCACATATTAAAGAAAATGTCGCTGTCATGCAGACGAAATACATATTTCTGATACTGTTTAGCTCAAGTAATAACTTATTGCATAGTCTATGCAATGAAGTATGCCCCTGGCAATAATATGTATATTTCTTAGAAAACTGAGCACTGTACAATGCATAAAAAGTTATGCATCTGAGACAATGGCTGTTTATGACCCTGAGAACTGATTACAGTATATGTACACAGCAGTAAGAATAGAGCAGTATGTACCTCTGACATCAGGATACAGTCCTCATAACATGAAAAGATTACAAGTATGTTCAAGAACAACATTCTTCATCAATAACAACACAGTGTATCTCCAAATATTAAATATCTAAAGTAGGATGCAGTTATTTGCCTGTTTATAAAATAATAAATATCTGTTGAAGTATACATGGCAAATCTCTGGGAAAAGGTTTCTGTGTGGTTCTGGATATAGTTACTCTACAGGAGGAGGTACTGTGTTATCATGACAACACAGCAGTTTTATATCTCCAACAAGAGGTACCATACATTTCTGATAACAACCAAAATAGGTGTGACTGCTGGTGTCAGCCAATAAAAACTGGTTTCTGAAGAATTCTTGTGAATTAAAAGATGAAAGCGCTAAACAGTATTGGGATTTTGTTGCAGTGTTTTTAGTTTTTTTTCATTGCTGATACTAAGGAGAGGTACTGGAACACAGTGCTTTACCCTGGAAAATAAGTGATACATTACACAACATAAGTGATATGTTACACAACATAAGCTATACGTTACACAACATAAGCGATATGTTACACAACATAAGCTATATGTTACACAACATAAGCGATACGTTACACAACATAAACTATACGTTACACAATATAAGCTATATGTTACACAACATAAACCTTCAATCTTTTCTTCACAGACCACAGTTTGTGTCACTGGTGCCATTCAGGACCCTTTTCATTACAATGCCATTGTGCCATCCCAAACACCAATGATACTATGCCATCAGAACATTATTGAGTCATGCAGTGGATATAAGTATTTGATATTATTAAGGGTTAGAGTTTTTCTGTCAACGTTGCTTATTGCATACCATTACAGACTGGTTCCTGAAGTGACCTGTGGTATTTATAAACAAGCAGACAGCTTTTCCCCACAGTGCACCATTCACAAAATTCAGAGAAATACCAGAATGACATTGACAGTGACTGAGGAAGCATGATGATTCATTCTCACTGCTGTGGACAGAGTTTCAGAAGATGCAAACGTTGTCAAAATGTGGCAAAAAAGAGCTGTGATTTTTCTGTTGTGTAACCATTGTCCCTCACATCTGACGTTTTACTCACTGGCACACAGAGCTGATGTACAAAACAGCAGATGATGTATGATCACTCATGCCATTATCAGCATGTCCACTCACTGACCAGTAGTCACAAAGATGTCTTCTC